>NW_027041852.1:62989-76166 GCF_033297395.1 Canariomyces notabilis
AATTAGAGGACCTGACCCTCCACGCAGTGGTGGGGCAGATGCCGATTATGAAGCCCTGACGAGTATAGCTTTGCTCAATATTACCCCTTAGCGAGGCCGCTGCATCACGACGAGAAGGACAGCACTAACCGAATTTGTCGTCCTTGGGCCATCGACCACCACAAAATGGACTCCAACATGGACTTCCAGGAGGGTTGCATCGTGCGGAGCAAAGGTTACGGTTGGCTGGAGGCAAGGCTGTGTGGGAAAGAAAGACATTTGCCGTCAGTAATTCCTGTTTGCTGTGCATTGGAATCCCGAGATTCTGCCGCTCGTGCTTTTCCCCTGTCCGCTCGATTCTTGCGATATTTGCTCTAATGAATATCCAGGAGTCGAAAGGGCTTGATCGGTTGGCGGCTAAGCATCTAGCCGTCTGTACCGCATCAACCTCCTCGGACATTGAAGGCAAGTCGCGGCTCAAGAGTTGGAGGGCCTTGGGTGAAACTCATTTGGCTGCACCTTTCCGGAGAATAGGGACTCGCGTCAGCCTCTCGGTCGTCGTGTCAGCATCACGGCGTTTCGGTGATCCGACGGAGACAACCTCTACTTGCACACAATCGAAACTCATGATCGCGCAAGTTCTTACCGTTAACGTTAGCGTCACCCAAAGGCGACTTATCACCTCTGTCAAGATCTTGGAGCAGGAGAAGGTGCATTGCGGACTGCGCCCTTGATTGGCCAGGATGAGGCTGGGGTTGTGGTGCCCTGAGCCACTCTTTCCTTTTGAGCTTTTGGAGGGGTAACTTTGGGGAGGAACGAGACGGCAACGTGAATGTCGCTTGCCTCAATGGGGGAATTCGGGGTGAGAGACACCAAGGAAGGCTCGAAGAACGATAGTAGGTATTGCATTCCCGTCTCATTTCAGGAAGAGTCCTTTGTGAAGAAAGTCAGAAATCCTGTACTATTTTACACAATTACCTCGTAACATTAGAAGTTGATAATGTCGCAATAGCTGGTGCAACTACACTTCGAAGTAGAGAAGTGCAGTTGAGAGTGCCTTCTTGAGAAGTGGTTCCGGGAGTTGCCGTGCCAGACTTGATGTGCTGAATCCTACCATAATCCTGACTCTTACCAAATGGTCTTGGCCATCACAACACAGACAAAACTGGATTGAATTCATCAACATTTTGGTCCTTCCTCAACCGCAACATCGGGTTGTTGCGGCATGCGGCGACCTCATGGCTCTGGAGGTCGGACAGGACCGAGAGAGAGCTGTGCCATTTCTGAAGGCAAGACACAACCAGCAGGCAAAGCGGCGCATCACGCTCCCTATCTGCTGCCGACATCAATCGACTCAATCGAGACATGGCCTGTTGTGCACTGATGCGCCGATGCCTTGGGCAGCAACCAGAAAATTTTACACCTCCATATGTACATCTGCGGTAGCCAGTCAGGTCCGCAGCCACATACCCAATTGCATGTTCGGCCATAGAACGGTCTGGATTCATCAGCCAGCTTGTCGACGTCGACGTCGATGTTGGACCTTGCCCTAGTTGGTCATCCGAAACCAAATGTCCATAATGTTACGGCAGGTCCATCTCGGCTCCTTGCTCATTCATGCACACGCAGGCCTTTTTTCGCCTAGTGCATCACACTGCGTCGTAGTGTAGAAACGGAACTTCCCTATGGTTTAGGCGTTAAATTTGGCATCAGACTCTGCTGATTGTTTTCAGTACCTACTCGGTTAAAGATACGGACATTCGCCGCTTGTGCGGCTTGTCAAACGGACGAAAGATAAGAGGAAAGTCAATGCAACTTCTCAGACATCGCGCTGCCTGGCGTATACCGCTCAACCATACGAACTATATACAAGCTCGTTGGGTGGTATCGCATCCTGGTCAATATATATGGACATGCGATTTTGGCCGGCCGAAGGGCCTTTCTAGGATGGGTTAGAAAGAAGCGCACGGGAAGGATGCGGCACGACGAGAAGGCAAGGGCTGCATACCGCCTTTTTCGGCAAGCCGAGTTACGTACCGCCGGGATCACAGCATCACTTGTGACGGGAGACCTCGCCGGGTTATCCCCCTGATGGATCTCGCTGATTTTGTTTTAGCTTCCGCCAGCATGGACAGAGAGACGAACGATGCCGAACCAGATCTCCCGTTCCTAGACAGTCCTAGTCCAGTCCCACTCGCTATGCAGATCCAACTCAGCTGTTACCGTGCCAGTCGTGCTGCCATCTTCCACACATCTACGGATACGGTTGGAGGTTTCAAGCCTCAATAAAGCTAAGTGATTGACATCCTCGACTTGGGCGAAGTAAAGCCCTTCAGTTGTTTACGCACCAGCGTTGTAAGGAGCACTCCAGTCATTGATTGGTATTGGCGAGGTGCTGCAAAACCAGAATGGAAACTTGAAATGGAAAACAGCCTGAGCTTACTGTAGAATTGAACGTTTGTTTCCTGAATACGCATGTACCTATCCAATATCAGTGGATGAGTGGGTGTAGTACAAAACGCGCATCGTCAACCGTCGAGCACAGGCGAGGTTAACGCCACGTTGTAACACTCTGCTGGATGTGATACCTACTTAGCGACAAAAGATGAGAAAAGACCAAATGTGTTGACGTCGGACAAACTGGAAAAGCCTGTTATTGAACTGGGTGTAGTGGTAAACGTCTGTCACCTGTCTTTCAACTGTTAGCAGATCAAAGCCGGAGAGTGATCGTGAAACGAGGCTCCAACTCTGAAGAGGCTCTCCGCCCAACAATTTCCAACATCAACACCCCTGCAAAGTGTGTTCACGGCGCAACGCCAGGGCCAAGCAACTCACAGGGGAGGGAGGAGGGGTCCGCCAATCATTGCCCGACTGGGTTTGGCTGCGATAAGCTCGGTCCCTCCTTTTCGCTAGCCACATTGCCTTGTGTGACTCCACCTTGGTCTTGGCGATTTGGCTGCTCTGTCGAGATGCTGGGCCAATGCCTCGCTGCAGTGCTGCAAGTTGTTTCGCCCTTGGCCCAGCCAGTACGGACCAGTGTCGTGTGTACAGTACGGAGTGGCCTTGTAAATTTTCCAAGACTTTGGCATTCCGGTCTCGCTTGCCCAACGCTCGGTGAACCTGGCGGCTTTGGTTTTTCTCTGTCCAGATGATTGTATCAATCTCGTTTGTAATCGAAGTACACCAATACACCTTCTATCCTTACGGGGATTGCTTATGGTATCTCGTAAGAACAGCGATTACTGAGCGAAGTATGAGTGGTCACAGTGGTGCCCTCAAACCAAAAGGGAATTGCCCTCAGCACTGCCTGCACGATACACAGTGCCAGACCAGAAATGACGGTACAGTCTAACCTGCAGATAAGAACACGAGCCATAAGAATAACCTGGGCATAAGAATAAATTTCCAGCTCCCGAGCGTTTTATTATGGGACATAAGAATAACCTGGGAAACGGAATTATTCTTACAGATCTGCTTAGTAATATATATATATTCTTATGTCTGGGTAGAACAAGCCTGGAAAAGTCACGAAAATTGGTGAAATAGGGTAGGGAATGGGGGTGTGATGGGTGCTTGTTAATGGGATTGTGGGGTAGGGTTGGGGTTATATATAGAGGGTTGGGTTATATGTGGGACCTGGGATTAAGAATAACCGGGGTATAAGAATCAAAAGGGCCGTCACGGACATGATTCTTATGTGCAGGTTAGACTGTAGTCGCACTGTGCACCTTAAGCACTGCAGTGCAGAATGAGAGACCGTATTAACCTTGATTATATACTGTGCTTTCAGGGTGAGGTTGAGGCCAATTTGATGATCAGCGCACTGTGTATCTGTCGTCATTGGCTCCATACCGTACCTTACCGTACACGTACGCGGGTAACAAATCTACCTACTTTTGTGACTTTTGTCACTGGCTCCGACGCCGCAGCAGCTTTCGCAGGCCGCAGCCCACTTTTCAATATGAGCAGCCGCTCGCCTTCCCGGGCCACAATCTGTGCGTCGCTCTCGCCTCTCTGAATGTAGCGTACTGTACGATGGAGCCGCTCCATCGCCGGGCCCTTCGTTTCCCTTGACACCTCATCATCGCTTTGTCTCCCGTCTTTTACAGCGAAATTTCGTTTTGATTCGACTTTCTTGCTTCAACTTCTCACCACATAGCAACACAATGGCTGCTTAATTGCAGACTCGATCGCACCAGACGCCTGTGACGGACCCGCCAGTGCCCGAATTCACACTCCACTTGGTTGCAACTCGCAGAACGAAGACGTCGCTGTCCGGTCCAGCTCATTGTCCAGCATGAGGGTCCCCCAAAGTGATTTCCAACCAGATTCCTACCATGGAGCCTCAACAGTCGCAACCGCCTCATTCCCGCCCGCCATTGCATCCTCATCTCCACAGCATCCGGCCGCCTTCACCGTTGAACATCCCGCATCGGACTACCAATAGCACGCCAGTATCGTCGCCGGGTCTCTTCAGTCCGACCCTCCCCCGCTCGACTATGTCTCTGCCGCCTTCGCAGCCGGGCTCCGAGGCGGCGACCCCCGGCGGCGTCAACACACCTCTTTTGCACCCGCTGCAGGGACACAAGGTTCGAGAGTGAGTCTAACTGACAATTTCTATTCCTATTGCATGCACGGCCGGCCGGAAGAGAAGCATCGCCGGGCTTTGCCGGTAGAGACATACCCGATGCGGACAATGACCACTGACAGACTTCTCTATCAGGACGCACAAGGCGAACGTCGAACACGACATCACAACGGGTCGGAAGTGTATCAATAACTATGAGATCATTGAGGAGCTCGGTCGTGGCATGCATGGCAAGGTCAAACTCGCTCGGAATATGGACAATGGCGAGCTTGTGGCCATCAAAATCATCCCAAGGTTTTCCAAAAAGAGACGGCTTGGCAAGGTAACGGCAATGTCCACTCAGGACAAGAGCAAGCGGGAAATCGCCATTCTGAAGAAGATACGCCATCCCAACATCGTCGGCCTCCTCGAAATCATTGACGACCCTGAGCTCAAGAAGATATATATGGTACTTGAACATGTCGAGCTAGGCGAGGTGGTGTGGAGAAAGAAGGGCCTCCCTCATATCTGCGCATTCGAACGACGCCGTGTCGAGAGGGAGATGCGGGGTGAGAACCCTACACCCGAGGAAGAACGGTATGAGCGCCAGATGGAACAGCGTCGAAAGCTGAAGGATTCTGTGAGGGTAAGGAAGGCAGCTAAGGAACTTGCGCCGGCTCATGACTACTGGAGCCTTGAGTACGGCCCCAACGAGGACGAGGAGTTTGAAGACGTCGACACACGTTCCGACTCCTTGGCTGGTTCCAGAGCCACCTCACGAGCACCTTCTCGGACGCATTCAACCAAGTCCCTTCCTAGAGCCGGGACCTCTCATCCAGCCGAATCGGACCTCGCCTCGATACCCAACGATACCGAGCTTGAGCTGCCCGGATCCCTGACATCCAACGCCGGCTCCTCCACGGCACTTGAAGGAACCATGTACGGAGCGTACGTGGAGGATCCCATCGTGCGAGAAAGGTCGCCCAGCATGGCCGATTCGATCATCTCGCACATGTCGTCGGTGGACTATAACAGGGTCCACGATCCCTTTGTGGATGACTTCTCTTACGTGCCGTGCTTCACGATGGAACAGGCCAGGAACGCGTTCCGCGACACAGTCTTGGGTCTGGAGTACCTCCATTACGAGGGCGTTGTGCACCGGGACATCAAACCGGCGAACCTCCTTTGGACCAAAGAGCACCGTGTCAAGATCGCCGATTTTGGCGTGTCCTATTTTGGGCGGCCGGTCCGAGACGGAGAGCCCGACGATACTATCTCCGAGTCCGAAGCCCGCGATTTCGACAATGACCTTGAGCTTGCCAAGACAGTTGGCACTCCGGCCTTTTTCGCGCCCGAGCTTTGCTATACCGATATGCACAATAATCGCCCCGGCGTCCAGCCCAGGGTCACTGAACAGATCGATGTCTGGTCCCTGGGTGTCACACTCTACTGCCTAATCTTCGCCCGTATCCCGTTCCTAGCCGAAGACGAGTGGCAGATGTTTAGGAAGATCGCCAACGAGGACGTTTACATTCCAAAAAGACGCCTGAAACCGGTTGACCCTTCCACCAAACCGATCGAAAAGTCGCTTTATACACGCGTCAACAAGCCGCCGTATCGTCACGACGATGAGCTCGCATATGAAGACATCGACCGGGAGCTCGAGGACCTACTCAGAAAGATGCTTACCAAGAACCCGGAGAAGAGGATTCGCTTGCGTGACGTGAAGCGACATCCCTGGGTGCTTCAGGGCATGGACCTCATGTCCTGGCTGGACGACACTGACCCTTCACGAAGAACATCCGGTCAAAAGATCCAGGTTGATGACCGGGAAGTGGCCCGTGCTGTGGTTCCCCTGACCTTCCTTGAGCGCGCAAGGTCGGCGGTCAAGAAAGCAGTGGGAAAGGTAATGCATCCTCGCGGGGAGCGAACCGAGAGCGTATCGTCGCGGCGGCGCGCTACCAGCAGCGCCACCAGTTCTGCGGGTGAGAGCGGCATCGCAACCGGCCAGAATACCCCCAACTATCGCGATGCACGGCGCAAAAGCATACGACCGGATGATAGCTATTTTGGCACCTCGCAGCCGTCAAGCGAGCATCCGCTAACACAAAGCGTGCTGGCCAGTCCGCAAGATGAGTCCCCCGGGGCCGTGGCCGCTTCATCTGTGCAACAAGCATCATCAGCTACCAGGCACACATCCCGCCAGCTGCTCGAGCTGGTGACTAATCTCTCCGCGAGGGAAGAGCAATGGGACCGGCCTTCATCCCCCTCACCTCACAGGTCACTCCGACATGGCCATGCTCGGTCCATCACAAACGCTTTTCTGTCACTTACTCCGGACCCGATTGAGACGCAGACGCTCCCACCCACCCCACTTTTCAATGCTTCTTCAGAGGACCCTATGAATGCGTTAAGGAAGTCCCGCGACATGAAGCCTACCGCAGAAGAGTCCGGACGAGCACGATCCGTTGACCGCGGTCTGTTCGCAAGCACCGACAAACGCGCCGAAGCCAAGGTTTCGCTGAGCACGGCTGTCGCTCCAGGCAACGTGCTTCGCCCCCGCCCTGTACGCTCGATTGAACTAGCAAAGGGGCTAGAGCGGGCTCCCTCCCCGAAAGTGCCCTTGACTTCTTCTGGTTCCTTAACAGGGTACCAGCACGGCCAATTCAAGTCTGATCCCAACATCCACAACAAGCAGTGTGCCCTTGTCGAGTTGGAAGAGAGGCCCGTGACGGCTCACCGTGTCAAGGACTTCGGTGCCGCCAGAGCATTGCAGCATTTCCAACACAAGCCGTCGAACTCGGAGCCAGCTAGTGCCGCGTTTGAAAACGGAACCCGACCCCTTTCCCCTGACGATGAGACATTTCACCCGCTGCCGCTTTCCCGGGGTGAGACTATTGCGACTGGCAAATCGTCGAGCTCAACTTCGATGGGCGCACTCATAACGCCGTTGACAAGCCCTAGTGAGTCGGCGAGCCCGATCTATGGGCTCAATGGCCGCATGGCCAAAGAGGCTACGAGCCAGATGCTCGCTTTTCAGTCAGACCCTTCGCTGCCGGCCCTTCTTAGCAGCACCAGCTCGGTATCGGCGGACCTCGAAGGCGAATTTCTCTGTAGTCCAGGACTCCTCGAACGGTCCTCTGTGATTGACACCACCGACTCTCTCACACCTCCGGCCTTTACGAAGGAGCATGTGTCGGGATTTCCGCTCGAGCAGACGGAGGAGGCCTTGGCGAGGGATGGGGTAGTTGCCGTAGAGCTGGACGAGGCTGCAACTCGACTGGCAGTAGGGGGTAACTCCCCTACACACCGGCCGAGAGAAGCGCGCAGTTACACGGACAATCACGACGATGACAGCGACAGTGATGAGGGGCTGACTATGGCCTCTGCTAAGCCGAAGTGGAGGACGAGCGAGACTCCCAGAGACGCGACAGCATCGCCGTCGACGGGGAGGTTGTTGGCCGTGGGGAGCGCGCGGCGCAGAGACACGAACGCAAGCATTGGCAGCACTGAAACGGCCAAAAAGCTCGTCGTGGATAGCGACTGAGCCGAGTTGTCAGTTCAGATTGTGCTACTGATGAGAGCAGCCATGTTCAATACATGCTGCTATGTCCATTCAGTGTCGGAGCTTTGTCTGGTTATCAATTTCCTCTCCATTCAATATCTCTCGACATGGGTTTTACTTCTGGGCTTATAGAAATTGGGTTTACGGACAGACTGCCAGCATTTTCGGCGATCTCGGCGTTTTCATCACAAATGTCTCCTTTTCGGACAGCGTTTGCAAGGCATGGCACGGGCATAGGCGGGCGGGCGGTTGGGAAAGGATGAGAAACGGGATGATGTGAAGGATGATGGGAGCATGTTAATGGATGAATCTGGCTTTTTATATACCATGCAGACGTACCGATCAAGGACGGCTTAATGTCGGGTTTTTATGTGTTTTGCTGCCTCTTTGCAGGTAGATTGATGGAAGATGAATTGGAAGTTTGTCGATTATGTTGTGAGGCTTGGCTTCTCAGGCGGTGGTTGATGGGCTGTTAGCCCGGGTTCATTTCGGTTTCTTGTATTCAATTGTTCATTGTTGGAAATCCTTGACTTGGGGTTTGGCATGGGGGAACTTGGAAAAGGAAAGGGCAGGACAGGGCAATCTTTTTCCTCGAGGCGATAAGAGAGAAGGGAATGGATGGGTCAAGGTTGGCAACCTGGTGTTGTCCCCTGGATTTCGATCTCTCCCCCTTTACAGGGCTGACTGCCGCTGTGTCTGGCTCCCTCTATGGCTGGATGATGGACTTGGTCATTTGCTTCCCGCTTCTCTGTCCATAATTCAAGACTTCTTTTTCCCCATTATTTCTTTGTTTTTGTCGTTGCTATTGGTTACACCTCTCACCTTTGCAAACACGGCATTCATAGAGAATGGGAGGCTTTCTGACGAAGTTCATTGCATACATACGTATGGAATCGGATTGGGCTTGTTGTGTTTACTTGGTTACATACGTGGTGGATGTTGCCCTTCCAGGTCGAGGGTTGGGCTGACAGGGGCTGACCTGGGTATCTACAGTAGTTTTACTGGTATTTGTTCCTATGGAAAGAAACACAGACTGAAAATGATGAACAGAACAACTGAGTGGCTATGCTATCCCATTTGTTGGGCTAGCACGGCTTCCACGGTTATCGCTGATTTATGATACTGATCCCACATTTACTAAGCTATGTTATGTGCGTAGTGTGTTGTGATGACGCTGATCGACATGATGGTTTCTCACTATGTATTTCCAAGTTTGTTGGTCTGATGAGTCTGACCGATAGATCGGATCAGGCCATGTACACTAGTAGTAGTGAGTACGTACAGTACCTTTCACTCGGATCCAGGTTGGCTTGTAACTACGGAGTACCTTACCTATCGTGTTGGCAACTTTGCCATCGCGGCCAGTTTCGGCTTTAGGTTTTTGCTGTGTGTGCCAGGATGGCGGTGAGACAAGGTAAGTAGGTCCAGATCTGACAGCCTGTCTTCGCGCTACACTTGAACTAGAATAGTGAACCTTTTTTACGAAGTACTCTTCCGGAGTCGGATCTCGCCTTCGCCCTCGTCAGCTCGTCTGTCTGGGTCTGGGGGAAGGAAATGCAGGGACCTGTGATGAGTGCAGGACGGGTGAGCATGTGACCACCTGACCACCTTTTTGGGTGCCAAGGACTCGGAAGATTGTGAGTGATGTTGTGATGATGGCGTTGGGCGCTAGGAATCTACCACAGTAAGACGGATGGGTACTGTGTAAGTTACCGTAAGTAGGTATTGTATTTGCGGTAGGTGATTTCAGTCGCAATCTCAGCAATCTCATCAACCCCGCCATTTGTGATGAACAGGATAACTATGATGTAATATTCAGAATTTGGCGTCGAGCTCCACCGGCTTCGACAGGGCTTGGGCCGAAGAGGATTTCAATTGGAAGCTTTCATGTCGTGAGCAAGCCTGAAGAGCTTCAGACATCCAAGTCTAATGCACACTTCCGAATTGTGTTGTAGATGGGTGGAGGTTTGATGTTAGCAACTCTACCTGGGACATCCGGAACACTCCACGGAGTAACTTCAACACCTACTGGGCCTCGAGCCCCTGAATATCATTAGAGTACTGTAGGCTCAGCGGCAGGATTCAGTTGTTCATTGGGATAGCATGTCCCGTAGCTGGCAACTGTCATCTTAATTGATATGGCTAGGATTGCTCTTTTACGCTATGTGTATATTGACATGTCGTGGGCTTCTCCAAGATAGTGAAGTCCGGAAGACTTACATAGAGCTTGGCAAAGACGTTAACGGTAAGCCGAGCTAGCGAATTAATGCCAAGACTGCTGCTCATCGCCCCACATTTTGAATCTCGATGGCTCGGGCCAATTGGGATTCGTCTTTTTGACCACATCTGCTACAGCACCTCCCAGACCTCAGGCCAGGGGTAACAATGCCGTCGCCACCATGCCCGACGACAAGAAGCCGCAAAGCAAGACAATAGTCTTTTTGCACCCGGATTTGGGCATTGGCGGGGCAGAGCGGTTGGTAGTGGACGCGGCCGTGGGACTGCAGAAACGTGGGCACAAGGTCGTCATCTTCACAAGCCACTGCGATCCCGCCCATTGCTTTGAAGAGGCCCGAGATGGTAACCATTCCTCTTGTCTCGGTCTGCTTTTTCGTACCTTGAATCATAACTGACGTTTTCCTGACAGGCACCCTCGACGTCCGCGTGCGCGGCAACACGCTCGTTCCTCCAACACTCCTAGGCCGCTTCTCCATTCTGTGCGCCATCCTGCGCCAGGCGCACCTGATTCTGCAAATCGCCCTCTTCACCTCCGAGCTCGCCCGCCTCAGCTCAGACGCCTTCTTCGTCGACCAGCTCAGCGCCGGCCTTCCGCTGCTCAAAACCCTGTGCCCGTCGGCCCCAATCTTCTTTTACTGCCACTTCCCCGACCTGCTCCTGGTCCAGGGCCGCGCCCGCCCGTGGAAGCGCCTCTACCGCATCCCCTTTGATTGGCTCGAACAATGGAGCATGGGCTACGCCGACGCCATCGCCGTGAACTCGGCCTTTACCAAATCCATCGTGTCTCGAACCTGGCCTAAACTGGCGCAAAAGCGCGACTTGCAGGTTGTGTACCCCTGCATCGACACCACCACCACATCCTCCTCCTCCGCCACCGCCAGCAAAACGGACAATCAGCAAACAGCAACCGACAACGCGCAGCCATTACCAACACAACCCCTCCCCTGGAAGAACCACGGCCTGCTCCTCTCAATAAACCGCTTCGAGCGCAAAAAGAACATCGCCCTGGCCCTGCACACCTTTGCCCTCCTCCCCCAAACCCCCAAAACCCGCCGCGCCAAGCTGGTCCTCGCGGGCGGGTATGACCACCGCGTAGCCGAGAACGTAGCCTACCACACCGAGCTGTGCGCGCTGGCTGACAGCCTGGGCCTGAAGCACGCCACGGCCAAGACGCTCGTTTCAGCGCTGAAGCTGATGCGTGACGACGACGACAATGATGATGATGATGATGACGGCAAGGGGGATGGGATCAGGGTCCTATTCCTCCTGTCGGTGCCCACGGCCTTGAAAGAATTGCTACTTGCCTCGGCTACGCTGCTGCTCTATACGCCCAGGGATGAGCATTTCGGGATTGTGCCGCTTGAGGCCATGCTTCGCGGCGTGCCGGTGCTTGCGGCGGATAGTGGCGGGCCGAGGGAGACGGTTGTTGATGGGGTGACGGGGTGGTTGAGGGATCCGGGGAGGCCGGAGGAGTGGACTGAGGTTGTGAGGAGGGTTTTGGAGGGGGAGGTTGGGGAGGAAAAGTTGGAGGCTATGGGCAAGGCGGGCAGGGAAAGGGTGAAGGAGAAGTTCGCTGAAGGCCAGATGGCGGAAAGGTTGGAGGGGATCTTTGAGAGGATGGTGGATAAGCGGATGATGGATTCCCTCGCGGCTTCGGATCCGAGGGCGATGTTGGCGTCGCTGGTGCCGGTGTTCTTGGCGGGGGTGGTTGCGCTGGGAGGGCTGCTTGCTGCTGTGGTGATGCGGCGGGGGTAGTAAGAGTAAGATTCACGGTAGTGTTGTAAGAGAGCCTACCTCAAGTGGTTTTCCTGTTGTTCCTCCATTCCAGTGTCAGAATCGTGACAAGTACCGCATCATGTTTCTCACCTTGTCCTAGCACACCCAATTCACGTGAACAAAACAAGAGCCGCACAGTCACGCCTGGTGCAAAGGAAGTTAAGAGATGCAGTTGTATTATCATCCGTACCATGCGGGAGAAAGTTGAATGTCCACCTGGCGTAATGAAGCCGGTCATACCTAAACAAATCCGTACCATCCGTGCCGCGAGGCAAAGCAATCCATAATTGAGTCGATATCCCAGCCGATCAAACCCTCCAAACCTCCCAAACTCCAGTCCATTCCAGCCCGTTCCAGACCGTCCAGTCCTTTTGGTACGCCCCGCCAAACGCCCAGAAAGTCCCTTGTGCCGCTAGGAAAATGGGGAGTGCTGAAAAATGTCGGTTCATGGTGGTGATGGGTATCGATCGTCGTATCGAGAAACCCGAGCCGAAAACTTTTAGAGTCCCAAGACCCAAGAGAGAGAGACCAACCGAGAGAGAAGATATGTGTGCTGAGCTGAATGGGCAGAGGAGGGTATCGATGCGAGAATATCCCTTCGCATCTTCCAAAGTCCTCTAATTAGTACAGGAGGATATCAATGCGGAAAAATCCTCGCATCTTCCAAGGTCCTGTAGGTGCCAGGGGGAAACCTCTCAACAAAGGAGAGAGGGGTGTGTCAACCAGCTGGTGCCCGTAAGTCGCTCGCAGTAAGTGTGGTGTGCCCTGTGTGTTCTGTCCATGACAGCTCCATCGTGTACTTGAGCCGTGCCAGAGGAGAATGAGAGCGCATACCCCAGTGCCATGCAGTTGGCGGCGAAATCCCTGAAAGATAGGGGCGAGAATCTTTACCCCAGCGCCAACGCCGAGAGAACAACGCCGAGAAGAGAGATCAGATCGCGGTAAGATCAGATCGCAGTAAGATCAGATCGCGGTAAGATCAGATCGCGGTAAGATCAGATCGCGGTAAGATCAGATCGCGGTAAGATCAGATCGCGGTAAGATCAGATCGC
>NW_027041852.1:76176-157534 GCF_033297395.1 Canariomyces notabilis
TAAGATCAGATCGCGGTAAGATCAGATCGCGGTAAGATCAGATCGCGGTAAGATCAGATCGCGGTAAGATCAGATCGCGGTAAGATCAGATCGCGACTCCATGGGACCGCGTAAAGATCAGATCGCGTGATGATCAGATCGCGACTCTACGTTGCGCAAAGGATCAGATCGTGTGAAGATCAGATCGCAACTTGTGGTTACACAGGTGACAAGAGATCAGATCGCGAGGATATAGGATCGCGAAAAGATGAGCTCGCGAAAAGATGGGATCGCGAAAGGGAGGTTCCAGAACAAAGAACCCCTGAGAAGGAAGATCAATATGTGACCAAGAGAAGAGAAGAGACCCGAACTCTTTTTATTGTTTTGTCGTCATGTGAAAGAGACCGGGAGACCACGTGACCGAGACCGAAAGACCGAAGGACCAAAGAACCAGACCATATACCGAAAAAAGAAGCTGCAATGTAATGTACCAAGAACGTAAAAGGTGAAAGCGGATGGGGCAGCGGGCTTAGCGCATGATCATGACGCCCGCCTTGACAATCTGCTTCGCCCGGATCGACACGCCCTGATCACTACGCATGGTAACAGCGGGCGTAGCACACAGCTTGACACGCCACTGATCGCGCTGGAGGATCGCCGGAGCGATATTGCAGCCGATCGCCTGTTGGAAATCCGCAGAGAACTTGCTGAGCTCGTCGCACCAGGTGAATTGGAACGTCAACGGCGAACGCAGAAGCTTGCCAGACAGGTCAAAGGCCTGCTCGGTGATGTGGAACAGGTCGAAAAAGGCCTCGTCACGCGTCATGTCGTTCTTTATCTTGGGGATAAAGGGAGCAACCATGGCCCGCAACTTCTGATGGTGATGGTTGAGTTTGTGGTTGCGGAAGGCCTTCGCCTTGGGGCCTTCGGCCATCTTGCCCACGAGAACAGCACGCCGGTCGACAAGCGCCTGGCGGTCGTAGGTCTTGAAGGGGTCGGTCGTCTTCAGCCCGGCCTCGATCTCCTTCATCTCTTTGTCAACCTCGGCGGAGTAATCTTGCCAGCCCTCAATTGTGAGGACCTCGGCGGTGATCAGCTGCAGAATCATGCGCTGGATAAAGTATGGGCGTGACCCGTCGTTCTTGAGCAGGGACAAGGCGTAGTCCCCACGTTCCCGCTCCTGTCTTGGGTGAACAATCGAGCACACGTGCTTCCAAACGAAACCCTCTCCCTCAGACTGGAAATGTTTGCGCCAGTCACCCTCGATCTTTGGCGTGTTCTCGAAATAATTTTTGCAGAAGCCATAGATGTGGGCAAAGAGAGCATTGAACTCGTTGGCCCAGTGTTCGCCCTCATCAACATGGTCAATGCTGGTTTCGACCTTGACCAAAGCAGAAGACGTGGCGCGGCGACGTTCCGGGGGGCTGCCAGTTTCTGTGGCGGTAGGGACCAGCGCTCTTGACACAGAAGAGCTCTGTGACGGCGTGATGCCTGAGTGGCGACTGGCGGCGAGGCCAGAACCAAGATTTCGAACGCCAGTGAAGCCTTGGCCGATGTGCACAGCTGGGCGGGGCGGCAGACCGGAGGGACGCGGAAGTAAACCCTGCTGGGCCTGAGCGGGTTGGGACTGCCGGACCAAAGCGCCTGTCGCAGTCGGGGCGCCAAAGGGGTGAGAACCGCTCGTAACAGCGCGAAGAGGGCGGGCGATCTGCTCGTTGCGGCGGGAGTCATCCACCAGACCCGCGTCGAGCTCCTGAGGGTCACCGTGGACTTGCATCCACAGATGGCGACGGCCGTCGAGTTGGCTTTGAAGAAACTGAAAAAGACCTGTTAGCAATGGTGGTGTTCAATGATAAGAGTCAAAGGAGTTCAATTCTCACCTCGTTTCGCCAGGCGAGTCTCTTCATCTCCGCCTCAATGTCCTGATACAGCACGGTTAGCTATTATCTTTGACTAACCAGCGTCGCACATCCCAGTTCGTTACTAGTACATACCTCGAGCTTCTGCTGATCTTCCAGGCTCTGCGCCTGGAGACTCGCCAGGAGGCCCTCCATCGTCATGCAACGGTCGCTATTCCGCTGCATATCGTGCTCCATGTCGGTGATGCACGCCTGCACCCGATTCTGATACTGCGCATGCTCTTTGCGCTCCCGGTCGTTGAGCGCGCGCAGCCGGTCCCCCTCGTTGGAGACCTTCTTGAGCTCTGCGTCCAACTTGTCGGCGTGGCCAAGCAGCTCTGTCAGGAACTGCAGCACCAACGTGACATCCACGTCGACCTGGGCGACGTAGTCCTGGGGGAGTCCCTCATGCTTGAGGGATCCCATTCGCAGGCCCCACACCCGCGAGTTGATCTGGGCGGCGCTCGCCCGCACTTGCTGAATGGGGTGTTAGCGTGGGATACTCGAAATGGATGGTGGATGTGTCAAGTTGGTAGAGGAGAGTCGACGAGGAAGAAGGTCGCAAAGCAAGCAGGTTGAACCGTTGAAGAGGAAGAGGGAAGGATTGGAAGAGGTTGGAAGTGGGAGAGGGCCCGCCTTAAATAGAGAGTTAAGGCGCTGGGACAGTTGACTGGATGGAAGAGGATGGGAGAGGAAGAGGGGGAGGAGTGGAAGAGGTTGGAAGTGGTAGAGGGCCCGCTTAAATAGAGAGTGGGAGACGGTGGGAGAGGTGGAAGCGGGCGGCAGAAGCAGAGGGTTTGTTGAAGAGCGGATGGCCCGAAGGAAAATAATTGACTTGACTTACCCTGAGGGTTGGAGAGTCGTGACCCGTGAATGTCGCGGCCTTCATCGCGGCGATGAAAGCCTGCGTCGTCTCACCCGGGAGCCGGGCACCGTGGAAGTTGGAGGCGACCCCAGGACCGGGGTACGCCGCGAGAGCGTTGAGACTCAGAGGCGGAGCCGCGCGCAAAGAAGTCTGACCTGGCTGGCCAGGCCAACCAGGTTGTGTGCCCGAGGCACGACCGCTGTTGGTGGGAGGGGCGGGGGCGGCGGACGTGGCGGCGGAAGCGGCACCAGCGGCACCAGCGGCGGGAGCAGGCCGGGCGGCAGCAGCAGCGGCAGCGGCGGCGGGGACAGCAGCAGCAGCAGCCGGGGCGGGAGAAGGCCGGGAGGCGGGAGAGGGGGGAGGAGCGCGAGGCGCCGAACGGAACTGACCCGGGCTGACCAGGCCAACGGGCGCACCACCACCCCCAACAGCGAAACTGCCGGCAGTGGCGCCGACAGAGGAGCCGGAGCTCCCGTCGGACGCACTGTCCGAGCGGTTCCGGCTGTCAGGCCGGCGGGACGACATGGTGACTTCTGCTGAGATGACGATGTGTCAGTAGAGCAAACATTTTGACGAAAACATTTCAAGTGAGCGACAACGGTGATTGAATGGTATCTGATGCGCGCGAGGAAGAGGCGCGAAGACGAGGGGAGAGGCGCGACGGACGGAAAAGGCAGGCGGCGGAGGAGGGTCGACGAGGAAGAAGGTTGCAAAGCAACCTGGTTGAAGAGGAAGAGGGAAGGATTGGAAGAGGTCGGAAGCGGGAGAGGGCCCGCCTTAAATAGAGAGTCAAGGCGCTGGGACAGTTGACTGGATGGAAGAGGGTGGGAGAGGAAGAGGGACCGCTTATGAAAAGAGAGTGGGAGACGGTGGGATGGAAGGGTTTAACTTGCTAGAAGCGGGAGCGGGTTCAACTTGGTTGAAGAGTGGAAGAGGGCGGCAGTGGAAGAGTGTTCACCTTGACGGAAGAGGAAGAGGGCTCAACTCGATCAAAGAGTGACAGAGGATCCCCCTTCACCTCAATCAACGAGTAGAAGACGGTGGAAAAGTTGACCTAGTGGAATACAGCGAGAAAGGAAGAGGAAAGGGGCGGAAGAGGTCGGAGACGGGAGAGAGCCCAGCTTGTTTGAAGAGTGGGGGATGGCGGGAGAAGAGCAGGGCTTGACTTAGTTAAAGGGTGGAAGAGCCCCCTCCACACACCACCTCCCCCCCTTTACCCTGACCAGATCAAAGCCTGGGAGACGGCGGGAGAGGAAGGAGTTTGACGTGGTGGAAGAGGACTCAACAGTTGAGGAGTGGCAGAGGGTGTGAATGGAAGAGTGTTCAACTTGGAAGGGGAAGAGGGCTTGACTTGGTTGAAGTGTGAAGAGGATCCCCTTTTACCTCAATCAAGGAGTGGGAAACGGTGGGAGAGTTGACAGTGGAAGAGGGCGGGAGAGGAAGAACTAAACTGTGGAAGAGGTTGGAGGCGGAAGAGAGCCCAATTTGTTTGAAGATTGGGAGACGGTGGGAGTGGAGAAGGTCGACTTCGTGGAAGCGATTGAGAGAAGAAGAAAGAGAGGGTTCAACTGTCGCGCCCAACAGCCCCGGCTCCGCCTCTCCACTCTCTTGAGGCGTATCCCGGTTCTGGGTTTGCCTCTTTCCAAGGTGCTCGGATCCCCGGTGCCATAACGCAAACTTTCATCGCCGCGATGAAGGCGGCGTCGTTCACGGGTCACGACCACCCGGCCATGAGAGGAATGGAAGAGGACGCCCGTTCACCGTGACCGGATTAAAGCCTGGGAGACGGCGGGAGGGGAAGAGGGTTCGACTTGGCTGAAGAGTGGAAGAGAATTCCCCTTCACCCTGATTAAGGGGTGGGAGACGGTGGGAGGGGGCGACAGGAAAGGGGGTCCAACTTGGTTGAGGAGGAAGAGGTTCACTTTGGTCAAAGAGTGAAGGGTCGAAGAGGGGGGTGCGGGCTCAACTTGGTCAAAACGGAGGAGGGTGAGAGAGGCGGAGCAAAGAAGAGCAGCAAAGCAAAAAAGCAAAACGATCGCGTCGCTCGGCGAGAAAAAACCCAAGTCTCGCGCGAGAAGCCGTGGACAGACAGCGCGAGACTGGGAAACATCGGACGAGGGAACGGAGCAGTGCTGGGACGAATAAAGTAGGAGATGTATATGACTGACCTTCTTACTTCGGATTAAAAATCCGAAGACTTCCCAAGCGAACTTGGGAACAGTGCGGGGCGGGGGAGACAGTCGGGAAACGTGACTGGACTTCGGGCACCGTCAGTAACTGTCAAAAAGCAAAGGGACATGTGGGGAGCTTACAGAGAGCTGGTCGCAAGGCCGGCAGAGACGATGGTTAATAACGAATCTAGACAATGGAAACCAAGCCGTTAGCGACGCTGCCTGTGATGATGTGGAGGGATTGAGCAGAAGGTTGGCGATGGCAGCACCACTTGCGCGACCGTACCGTGGACTGGAGGTGTTGTGGTTGAAGGAGGGAAAGGTGGATGGGTGAGCAAAGGCTGGGGGAATGGGGGAAGGTGTAGTAGCAGTCTTACCAGGACTGAACGTGTGGTGTGTTGAAGAGGGAAAAGGTGGGAGGGTGAGAGAAGGGTGGGAGGGAATATGTATTGGCAGTCTTACCAAAAACTGTTTGTGTTGTGGGTTGAAGGAGGAAAGGGTGGAAGGGCGAGGAAAGGTTGGGAGGGGAAGATGTAGTGGGAGCCTTACCCGGGACTGGAGGTGCTGTGGGTTGAAGGAGGAGAGAGAGGAAGCGGGAGGAAAGGTCTGGAGGGGGAGAATGTAGTGGGACTGGGAGCCTTACCGCGGACTGGGGCTGTGGTGGGTTGTAGGAGGAAAAGCGTCAAAGGCAAGGAAAGATTGGAAGGGGGAGATGTAGTGAAAGACTTACCAGGAGCTGGAGGTCTCGCTGGTGTAAGAGGAAAAAGAATCCAGGATGAGCAAAGGCTGGAGGAGGGAGGATGTGGTGGGGGACTTACCGAAAGCTGAGGCTTGGTTCGTTGTAAGAGGAATAGAGTGAGCGGGAGAGGAAAGGTTGGGGAGGGGGGATTATATACCTGTTTGGAGCTGGCTGCTGGTTCAGAAATTCCTGTGCGATTCAGAAGCAGAGGGCAGCGGCCTCCGTGAATGGGTCAACGAGAATTCACCAGCTGTTGCCAAAGAGAGTGGTGAAGGTGTGGAAAACACCGGACGAAAGCCCAGGGTGGTCGCGTGATAGGCGCGTATCTCGTGGGAGCCCCTCAACGCGTGTTGTTTCTGAACTTTCTGCTGAGCAGATGACCCTACTACAGCTTTCTGTTCCATCACCATTGATAACCAGCGCCTAGCAACCTGCAACAGGATACCTAGGGAGGCATCGTTCTCATGACGAGTCCACCAAAAAGTCCAGGACATATCCTGCTTCCAGTCAACCACCAGGAGGGTGGTCTCTCAGTGGAATATGCCAATCTTCTCCGATATCGTCCGCGAGACCTATTTGAAGTAAGCACAGAACGCGCCTGCAAGTCGAACTTGCCCTCCTTCACGCAACTTTCGGACGGAGAAGCTAATCAATAAACAACCTTTGTCATTGCCAGGTACCTCAGTATGGACAGGGCCATGGTGCCAATCCGATGATGGGTCTCGTTCCGGCTCACGCTGGCGCCCATAATCCCCATCATCGAAAAGAGAAGATCATTAACGCCAAGGTCACGCCAACTCTCACCAGGAAGATTCGAACTGGGAACCTCACCGATCATTCATTGGGCGGTAAAGATCCGTGGGCGCGCTCGTCAACAGTCCCAGCATGAATGGATCTAGTGATCCCAACTTCGTCAGCGCTCCAGTTTCGGCTCAAAATGAGGGGGCCAAGACTCTCTGGTAAGACTGCTTCCAACTGTCTGCAGAAACGCTTGCTGATAGAGATCAAAGACCCTCCTACTTTCACCTCCCACTGGGTAGAGTGAAGTAGACAGGTAGTCAAGTGGTACCCAGAAAGCAGCGCATTCAACCGGCTCAAAAGGCCTTGACTCTGAACGGCACGACTCCCACCAAGCAGAGGGGGAGGAAGCAAAAGGGTGATATCTTAGCACTCCAAGTGAACGCCGGCACTCCAGTGCCTGGCTCTACCCGAGTCTTCAAACTGAACTGGGTTTCAGGTGGAGGCTTGGTTGACCGCCGGTAAGAGCCATTGAACATTGGAACATTGATTTGCCAGTCCCTTGCTGACCATCAATGAAGTAGATGTCAAGTGGTACGCAGAAAGCAGTGCATTCAACGGCCCAAAAGGCCTTGACTTTGAATGGAACTCCAGTCCCTGGCTCTACCCGGGTATTCAAGAGAGGGGCTGTCATCTTTGTTCAAAAAGAAAAAATAAGAAAAAAGAAAACATCACAACCTGTCGACCTCGAGATGGGTCCCGGTGTCTTGCAGCCCGGAGCCCCCAGCGCCCCCAAGTCGCTCAGGAAACCACCATGGGCATGCGGATCGACTAGGAAATCGGACCGTATACTGGCCCTGACGGCGTGCGGTTACTGATGATGAGGAGGAGGAGATTATCAAGAAGGAGGAGGCGGCCATGAAGCGTGAGCTTTTTGCCGACCTTCATATCAAAGGCGTCATAGAGCTCAGCTGGCCTCGACTCTTGTGCCACCAGAAAATGGTTCGCGAGACCGAAATCCGCAAGTTGGCAGCGGTAGCTGCCTCCAGAGAATTTAGAGTCATACTTCCAAAGGATGTTCGGCGGCTTAACATCCTGATGAATATATCCCTATCACAGTGCCGAACCAAGCTGGCACTGGGCACTGGCACTGGCGCTGGCGCTGGCACTGGCAGTGATCAGGCGTCGCTGATTGACCTGGATGAGGCGCTTGTGCCTGGCATGGAAGCCCTCACTACCCAAGATGTCGTGGGGGATGCCTCTGAGGCCTCCTGTCGGCGAGGGTGGCGGCGAGGGTCAGACTGAGACTGGCCAGAGCGAGGAAGCCCTTGTCAATGCCGGCTGGGGTTGGGGCGCTGACGTTCCAAATCATCTCGCCAAATGAGCCGACAGGGGCAGTAGAGTCGCCATTCTGTCAAATGTTCGTGACGGAAGATCTTGTGTTTTGCTGGCGAAACTGTCGAAAGGCGATAGAGTCGCCACAGAATGGCGTGTTGAACTGGGCAGTCTGGGCTTCTGGTGGAGGCTTAGTCGACCGCCGATAAGGGTCATTGAACATTGGAATATTGTCTGCCAGTTCCTCGGATGACTCGAGCGTTTTGCGAGCTGAATAACTCAAAGAGCACGTGAAGCTATCTGCAACCAAGAGCAATAAGATAAGATATCATTGAGACGAAAGGATAAGTAAACGAAGAGCATATGAGAGTGCGATAAGGGGGGCACTGTTGAGGTGAGTTCCTGAGCCCCAAGTATCAGGGACAGACACTGACAGGGACAAACAACAGAACTGCCAGCGCTACCAGGTATCTTAGAAGACGAAAGAAATTATACGGAGCTTAAGGGACTCTAGAGAGCCAGAGCAGGACCGTGTATACCTAATCAATCAAGAAGAGTCTGAAGGGAGTTATTCATTGACCCAGGCCTTAACAAGGAAGAGGTTGAAAAAGAGCCTTGTCAAGGGTACTTGAAAAGGTGTGGCATGTTGACTGACAAGGAACTCGCTTTGGCCCGTGTATGGTTATTGTCAAGATGCAGCACGGTCTGCAACCAAAAAGAGCAGGACCATACAAATACACAACAAGTACCAAAGGGGAGGGGGGAGGAAGAAGAAGAGGACAAGACGGTTTGAAAAGAGGAATAGTGTTGTGTAACGAAGACCCTGGCCTGGCACTATATGGTTATTACTAGTAACCTGCAGCAGGATAAGGAGGAATAAGGGGGATACAAGTGAGTTCACAACAAGACGCTCCATGCCGAGAAGATATACATGGCTGACTGACTCAGTTGACGTCGACAGTTGCCGGTGGAATCACAAGAATGAATATGTTGGAAAGCAGAGCGTAAGAGGGGGATGGACTAGGTCAGAACTAGGTTGACCTAGCCTTGCTCGGCAGCAAGGTATACCTATATGAGCGGACATAGGAGAAGGGAACTATAGGAGGTAAGATATAACGGGGTCCAGCCTTGCCGACTGACGTCGACTGTCGACAGTCGACTATGGGATAGAAGAGTCACTAACTCGGCAGGAATGCAGGACGGCGGGGCCTACATCCTAGGCTAATCTAGCCTGTTGCTCAGCATGGTATACCTTTGTATATGGAAAGACACAAGTCAGCATAGCCATACCTGGGAAGACGTATAATCAGCCATTATTAGGCCCTGCAAAACAGACGTCAACGTGAATAGCCAACAGTTGGCAGCAGAAAGAGAAGAATCGCCAAAGACAGCAATGGAAGAAAGAAGGAGGTCGGCAGAGACTAGGCTGACTAAGGTAAATCCCCTAGGAACCTAGCTTGTTGCTGCCGCCTGCTAATAGTACACATAGGTGGAAAAGACACAGTGATACCGCTAGATACTTATACCTGACAAGACAAAACGCATACACAACGAGTCGACGTTGACACTGTCAAGGCCTGACTTGGGTGGAGGATATCACACTCCGAGTACCGCTGATCACCATCTGCACAGAATGGTGACAGCTCAGTAAGATAGAAAACCCGACAGAAACGCAAGGGGAGACACACACTTGCAACTAGACCCGTGGCATCAACATGCGAGCGGCAGGGATTTCAACAGAGACAAGAAAGGGGGGGAAACACAGCATGAAAGCGTCACATCGCGTGGGAGAAAGGGACCCAGGACGCTGGACAAGGGTACTGGCCCTTGCCAATAGCATCTATGACTGGACTCGAAGAGGCGAGGTCATCAAGACGGAATGGTCAGTGGACGACGGACCAGGCAGCGGTGCTGAGAACTTTCCCGTTCCCGTTTTGAAGCGACAGACCAGGCTGCCGGCCGGAGGCCGGAGGGGAGGATCGAGGATCGAGGGAGAGGTAAACAGTTTCGTATTTTCGTTTCAATTGAAATTGATGCCCATAGTTCAAGCTTTCCAATCGGTGGTGGGGTGCCTTTCCTCTTGATCTGTTCTAATCAGTTAGAACTTTAAATCCTGCCTGGCATCATTCGATGGACCCCGGCGGGAGAACATACTGGACTGTCCCACCCAAGTTGGCTTCCCTGAGTCGAGCTATGAGTACATGGTCCTAGTGTGACGATGAGGTTGGAATCAGTCTGAGATGCTGTGCTGTCTTGCAGAACATCTCGAGTTTCTGGAGCCATTCCCGCCATTCCCGAAGCAATACTGGAGCTCTGGTTGCCAGGCACCTGCCTGCCCACTGTAACAGCTTCGGTAGCGGTTGCGCTGCTAGCGTAGCCTAGCTCGACGTCTGTCTCTGCGTGTAACCCAATAACCTTCAAACGCACAGCCGAAACTAAGATCTTCATAGTTGAATTGATTCTGAATTGTATGAGGAAAAGATCCGGCAACTGTGGCGTTGCTGGATATCTAGCTACCTAATGTGCTAACCGCTTGTGGAAGTGGCTGCCAGGTACCTGCCTGCCACTGTAACAATCTGCCCGCCGCCAGAATGATCGGCGCCCTCGTCGAATACTGACGTTCTGAAGAATGGCTGTCAGAACGTTCAGAATTCAGAATTCAGAACAGGCGAAGAAGGAAGCTTCTCGTGATGATATCCGCCTATTTCTCTCTAGTTCTGTTGGGTTCCGAAGCCATTCTCGAAGCAATTCTGGGGCCCTGTTTGCCAACCGTCAACTGTTCTGGAAGCCATTGGCCCATTGATCAAATTCCTGACCCAGTCCTTCAAACTGTACAAGATACCAATGCTTCCCTGCCGTGATCCTTTGCGCCAGGATCTTCTTGATGGGGTGATCTTCGGTCATAACAGGCTGAATCGCGGGAAGGTGCCTGCCGTAAGGATCGAATGTATGTGGTTCCAGGTGATCAATGCTGACGACGTCGTGAATCTTCCATGAGGGCGGTAGGCTGTTGGACTCGCGGGAGTCTCTTGGTTGAGGGCCCTCCCGGCCTGCAGCCACTGGGTATACGCGAACTAACCGAAGGCAAGCTATCGTCTTCAACAGTGCCCATGTCGGAGGAATGGCGCCGACGAGCGGCCTGGACAAGAGGCGACTTGAACAGGCGACATCTTGCTTGCGGTCTCGATCTTTACCACTCTACCATACTGCCCGGGAGGGTTGGAAGTGTGAAGGTTGAGCTTGCTTATACGAGGAGGAACTGGCCGGCGCCGGAGGAACGTACTAGCGGAGTCGAGCGAAACCGCTTGAGAAGTGAAATGACCTGGTCAGTGATATCTCCCGTCGCTCTTGAACTACCACCGTGATATTGACGACATACTAGGTATTGTCCTCCGCAACCTCGTGATGGAGGCAGCAGTGCACGCCACGGCTATCTGCTCGGCGTTTTCAAGTTGGGAATCGGCGGCGGCAGCAGCGGTGGGTGTCGAGCATAACTATTATCGCTTTCCTCTAGTTCCTTTGCTGTTCAATAGCCGCCATAAATGGCAAGCAGGTATTGAGTCGTTACAGCCTTCTGACGCTGCCCACTTAGGCTCTCGTGATATCCCTTAACCATAAGATACTCCAAACTGAATATCTGAACCAAAGGACCGGGAGGTTCGACCTTAGAACCCGTAGTCATCTATAACAATCAGTCAGAACCGGTACAAGGCTATAATACCTAAATAAAAATTTGCTTACGCCCTGCATGTCCAGCCTGAAGTTTCTGTTCTCATAGATAAGGCCCTGCGATGTCGGAAGTCCCTCCAGTTTGCTATCTGGGATTTCGTCGATAAACTCCTTGACAGCATCTCCCTCCGTATTCCAGAAACCCGTTCACGGTTCATGTCCTGGCGCCACTTGACCAAGCGGTCCCGATTTCTGTCATGGACCGCGTAGAGACGAGTGTAGGCATACTTGGCGAAGTTCGCTAGGTCCTGCTCCTTGATCGGGGCTGAATTCAAGTCGCCCTTATCTTCATACTCAGCTTGTTGGTAATGGCCCGAGCATATTTTGTCTCGGATACAGCTGGTAGTTCATCTCGTGGCTGCTGGAGATGTGAGGGCAGCTTCAGCCTGGCAAAAGAACGGCGGCGACGACACGCTTCGAACTGGGTCGCCTGAGAAAGTAGATTGTGGGGTTCTCGACTTGTAACCGCTCGGGTATCACTTCACTTCACTCTACCCGGTGGGGGGTGAAAGTAGGAAGGGGGACTTGACTTATAACCCCGGGCAGTTCACGAATGATTGAGTTCAGATGCGTCGAGGCTGGCCCGGCCCATGGTGTAGGAATGGGGTAGGAACGTGTATTTTCGTTTAGAGGGCAGAGCATTCGAGGACGCGAAAATGCTGCAAAGACGTTGTAGATGAGGTATCTCAATACTCAAGGATCGGCGGCGACGGTAGTAGTGAGGTCGTCATCCGGCCTCAACCGCAGCGTGTCGTACCTGTGAGTGTGCCCATCCCTCTTGTCATGTCCAACCGCTTGTTGGCGGCCTTTCGTTTGACCCAGACTTCGCATTTCAGGCACCCACCAGGTTGGTTGGCTTCTAGGAAGAATCGAACTGAGAACAGTGGGAGGTCTTTTCAGTAGGGATGTGACCGCAGGGACAGGTTCAGGTCAGATGCCACGACGGGGACAATCGAAGTCGAAGCATAAGTGTCGTGTTCAACGTCAACGTCAGTGATCCATTAGGCAACTGTCGGCCTGGTGTTCCCTTCCCACCACCACCTGTAGAAGGAGCCGAAGAGGACTTTCCCGGATTGACACAATCCTAGGCAATAGGTAGTAGGAGCAACCCAGCTGAGACTCGGCCGGGTAACCTACAACGACATTGCACCTTAGCGAATTCAAGTCACGCTCAACATAGACAGACAGACACACAATTAGCAAAAGGTCCAACCACCTCACGAAAGGCTTCAGTAGAATGTCTCTATTCTCTCGGCGCTACCCGAATCACGTACTGACGAAGAAAAGAACTAATTAAAGAGGATCGCTGCATGTGTGCCCGCAGGCAGGTGAGGTGCTGCCCATCCTGCCGGCCCGGCCCCAACAAGTCCTCCCGCTTCGTGAGTCGAATTCTCTGCCTAGGTGTACAATATCAGATCAGCAACATCAAACGCCAACGCCATCTTGAAAAGTGCGCCTTTTTTATAGAGTCCGCGTCCCAACTGAGCCGTGATGGTGAGAAGTGGGACAAGAGGCGCGGTGCGGTACTAGTGCGGGTGGAAATCAGCGATTATCGACAGGGCCCAATGGGTGATCAGGCCAGGAGCGGACACAACACCAGGCTCATTCGCCGGGCGTATCGTCAACTCGTCGACTATCGGGATGTTTTGGTGTGGGGTTGAACGATTCTGGACGGGGTGGATAGCCGAGATCGGGGTGGAAGGGGCATCTGGTGAGAAGTGAGTGGGTATCACTCAAGCGCGGGGCGCGAGAGACTGCAGACGTAGCAATTAGCATAGAGTGGTGGATGCGAGGATGAAACGGCTTACCTTGGGAATTTCCTAAGCAGACAGACAGCAGGGTGTCGTGATTAGTGTCTAGATCGCCTTGGTGCGAGAGAACAAACTGCTGTAGACCGCGTCCACAACCGGAGCAGCAGAGATCATCCTTCCGTCGAAATAGCGGCCGTTCAGGCCCTTGATGGCATTCTCGCCGCCCTGGACTTTGTCGAACTTGAGGTAGATATCGCCCTGAGAGTTGGGGTCGAGTGCGATGTGCACAACATGGCCGTACTTCTCCTCGGCCTCTTGACGAACCTCGTCCTCCAGCTCCTTGATCCAATCCTCGCCTTCTTGCCTGCAGAATCATTAGTATGGTTGTGTCTACGAAAGAAGGGCATGTTTACGTACTCGGCTGGGTCAAACATGTTATGCAGAACCACGCAGCGACTCGCCATGTTGACGTTGACAGGAAGCGGTTTCGTCTCGGTCTTGGGTTTGAGAACCTGTCGCTCAATAGGGCCGTTGTTTGGCTCGTCAGTTCTTGCCAACTTGCGCATGAGGGCATCTCGGCTATAATTGTTGAAGTTAACGCCAGCAACATCCGTGTCGTCCAAGGCGCTGGCGCCGGCGCCCTTGTCATTGTCTCTGCCGCCGGCCCGGTCAAAGTTGGAGGTCGGGGGGCCTCTGCCGCCGGCTCCCGAGAAAGCAGATCCCTGATACTGTTGATTCTGGCCTTGGAATCCGCGTAAGAGATTGGCGGTTGACTCTGGGGTAAACTTATCATTTCCAAGTCCCACACGGATCGGACGACCGGCCAGGTCAAATCCGTTCATCTTCTCCAGGGCTTCCCGGGCTTGCGTAGCGTCGCGGAACCTAGAGCTTTGTTAGCGACATGTCAGAAATCGAAGATGAGTGGACACTTACTGGACGAAGCCATAGCCCCGACTACGACCGTTGTCGTCCTTCTGCAGCTGCACAAACTCGAGCTCGCCAAAGGGCTCGAAGACGTTCTGAAGATCCTGCTCAGTGATGCTGAAGTGGATGTTTCCCACGTACAGTCTGTGGAAGGGGATCGAGTTGGGGTGATTTCCAGACGACTCCGAGTTGCGCACTTGGCGATTCTTCTCAGCCTCGGTGAGTTGGACAATGACGGGGATACCTAGGAGCTTTTGACCAGTGAGCTGGAGGGCTGCAGCGACTGATTCTTCATTCTTGAACTCGACATAGCCAACTCTGAGAGCATAATGTTAGCGACAGGGTTCAGTTGATGGTTAAGGCACTAGACAGGCATGATGACACTTACCCCTTGCTACGGTTGCTGACGCGGTCCTTGACAATCTGCGCCTCAGCCACGGGGCCAACCTTTTCAAAGAATTCCTTGAGCTCGCGGGTGCGAAGGCGGGCGGCTAGCTGCTGGACAAAGACGGTACGGCGATCGCGCTCGTCGCCGGTAGGGGTCGGGTCGCGAGGCGTGCTATGCCTGCGGCTTCGACGGTCGTCATCGCGGCGGCGATACTCATCACGCGAGCCACGACGGTCGTCTCCGGAAGGGCGGTAGGAACGGGCTGGCGAGCGAGAACGTGAACGGCCGCCGCGGCCACCGCGGTTGCTTCCCCGGTAGTAGTCTCCGTCGGCTCTATGACGACGTGAGTGTCGACCAGAATCATGGCTCCGGCTCCTACGCCTACTCTTATGACTTCCAGTCCCGCTCTTGGGGGTGTCTCGTCCACTAGAAGAGTCCCGGTAGCGGCCTCCGCTGCGATCGCGACGCTTGTGTCCGTCTCGAGCCCGGTCGCGGTCTCGGTCGCCGTCGCGGCTGCGATCACGGCCGCGGTCACGCTCGTGGTCGCGCTCGTATCGCTCGCTGCGGCTTCCTGCCTGGGGCGAGCTCCCATTAGCTGTTGCCTTGCTGTTCTGCTCCTTGGAGGAGGCAGTCGAGTCAAGGAGGGCCTCGACGTCCAAGCCTGACATTTTTGTTTTCTTGTAGTTTTTTTCTCTCTCTTCTTTTTATTCCTGTTCTTTTCAGTGTCACAAGATTCACGTGCTGTTTGATTCTTTGATATCAGGATGCGATACAGCTGGGCTGAATGTATCGCGATCCTGGACACCTTGTGGTGGATAGGATTCGGTGGGAGGATGAGAGGCGAAAGCGACTTGTAGAAAGAGGTGAGTGGATTCAGAAACTGTGTGGCTCATTCTGGAGGGGCGCCTGGATCACGTGGCTGTACTAGCGTAGTTCGACTGTAGACAGTATATACACGGTGTTGAGTACGGTGTTGTGCACGAATCTATAAGGGGTCCGGGCGTTGCACAGGGCCAGCTCGAGCAATCATTAGGTCTGGACTGACAAACTGTTCACGGTTGTTCAAGTCTTGGACGGTGAAGCCCATTCTTGAGAGGCACGTTGGCTTTGATAGCCCAAGCAAAGAATCATGCAATGTCAGCAGGAGCTGGGCGTCTTATAGGCTTTATGTTGCCGGTGTCGATGGAGATCTTCAGTTCCCAAGTACGGAGTAGCGCCTGACTTCGAGATGAAGGAAGGGTCAACAATCTCAACATCAGAACAGCCACTCTTTTCTTACAATTTTAGGAAAGGGAGGAAACGGTAGCTTTAAGTTTTACCGGATTCTCTGTTTCCTTGCATCATCACAATCACTCTGGTCTCGCGGAACGTACCCGCTGATGCGATGGCTGTGTCGCCTGCCCTGCGACTGCATCTGCAACATTAAGTCTCAACGCGACATGGCGAGCGAAGGGAAACCTAGAGTAACGAACTCGACTGTCACCACTGTGGCACGCAGACCATCAAGACACGTTTAATGACTGTATCGCCATCAATCTCTTAACTGCCCACCGCTTGCTGCCTGAAGTCGTTGCCTTGACCCTGTTGCAAGACGATGCCCAAGCCAACATCTCTGAAGCCTGGCTTCTCAAGAGTCCTGCCTCAAAGTTTCCTCGTTACGAGAGGCAGGGCTGTCAATCCGCGGCCCCTTCCGGCTAACCAGAAGCCATCCAAACCCCATCCTCTTGAGGATGTTCCAGGTAAGAAGCTTAGAAGACTACCTTCTCTAGGCGATACCAGGGCTCCCACATCATCAGGCGAATGGTATGAATCTCGGGTGCTGATGGACTAAGCAGGCATGGAATTGAACTTGGGAAGCCGCTTACGGGTCTAGGAAACGCCAGCTCGAGGCAGCACCAGTCGGCGACTCGAGGCCGGTAGAACGAACTCGATTGTCACGAACGGACGGGTCACTGGGTGCATGCGCTGAACCGCTTGTACAGCCAGGTATAGCCAATGCTGGTTCTGGATTAGCAACGAAACAACTATGACGAAGTCACAAACTTCAAGCACGTCAGCAGCTGGCCGACAACGGCAATTGTTCAGATCACTCCAAACCCCCAGTTCCAGTTACGCGCCCCCCGCCCTGAACGTGCACGACGGGGGCATCAAGAGCCAACTGTCTTTTCCAAGCTGACACGGGAGAATCTGTTCCTGTTCAACACGATGACCAAGTCCTGCGGAGGAAGTTCCCGTTCAAAGTCTAGCTCGAGATCCCAAGCGACTACTAGTACGGACAATAGAAAGACAACAAAAGCAACAGACAGGACCTTATACGGGTTTGCGGCGCTTGCATTTGAGAATGGGGTCCTGAGTCCTCCGAATTCGCGTCCTCCTGACAATCTCGCCGATCTGCAAGCACGGATCAACCGGCCCCGTCGTACTGCCTCGCCTCCCGAAAGCGCCTGTAGAGCACATGTCCATGCGGTTTAGACCGCCCTAAACAAGGACCCTATAGTACTCATCTCGGCCAAGCTACTAAATGATTTTGAAGACGACCTTCGATATACAAGAGTATATAATCGAGCTTTCGGCGCCTTCCCTGCCAACATCGGCTTTAACAACGGCCTGTGGGTTCCACAGCCCGACGTGGTAGAAGCAGTCCACGGCCTAGCCTTTCCAGTCAGGGCCGAACTTGGCGGTGCCGCCGTCCTCACCGATGAGCCCGACTCCATAACCTTGCCGCACCTACTGGCGAGTGAAGAGGACGCGGAAAGGACATGGAGGAAGCAAGAACCCAGAGCGCCTATAATGGGGTAGCCCTCGTGTATGGAATGAACCAAGCGCTTGCTTACCTAGATACACCAGACCCTCATGGATATGCAGCTGTCAGCAGCTCTACAATAGATGACACCAATATCCAACTTCTTTCTCGCATTACGCCGCGCCGTCCGAGGTAAAGGATGGAATGTTGGAATATCATCAGTATCCGATCAACCTCTACAAACCTAGTCAACTCAGTGAAAAAATAAAACGGGGGCGAAGGCAGCTTAGGAATCTCCAGGAGACGCCAGAAAGGAGCCGTACGCTCTGCGAGACCGGCTAGTCGACCAGTGGAAGAAACAGCAGGCAACGCTCTGCGCTGCGGATGTTGTACAAACTGCCAAAGGAATCCTGCCACTCTCCTCAACTGTTGCGCCGGGGGACCTTCAATCACCTGACTGGTGGCTTTGGCGACAACTGGGAGTTTGAGGCCGTCGACAAATCGCTCATGCTCTCGCCGTACCAACACGATGTGGGCGGCCGAGAGGCAAGCGGAAGGTTTCCAAGGCGGCTTCATTGACGCATCTTTCCAAATCCCGTTCGCCACCCCTGGATCATGCTGCAAGATTAAGCAGCACAAAGAAGCGGGAACCATCTGGACAGACACGCTACTAAGGCTCAAGGACATGCAGGTTGAGTGCAGTGCCGCGTAGGGAAGAGCACATGCGAAGTTTTTAAGTACAATCATGGATAGGTCAGACAATTGACAAGACAGTGTATCTGAGTAGTATCTATGAAGTATGCTTGTACAGGCGTGAGCAGGTACAGACATAAACCAGGATTCTCTCTTCTTCTAATGTCAGTTATCACCTTTGGTGTCTAATGTCCGAGGAGAGACTGTAAGAGAGTAGAAAATGAATTGTAGGTTTAAGGATTAACCCCAATAGAGTTAGTAGAGAGAGGATTGGTTAATGGAGCGCGTCCAGCAGTCGGTCACCGGCGTGTATCGGGGTCTATTTTGGTATTTTGGTATCGTCTGCTGTCTTTGGCATTGAACCATCTCATGCCGCCCAAACATTCCAGCTCATGCTATATGCCGATTTCACACCACCGCCTAGGTAGGTTACCATACCCTCTTCTATACAAACTACCTCCCCTTCCCTTTCTTCTCCTTCTTCCCTCCACTCCCACTCCCACTTCCACCTGCCCCGGCTCCAATGCCACTGCCCCCGGCCCCTGCCCCGGCCATGGACAACAAACTCGCCATGTCCGCCCCACCACCGCCCGCCGCGCCCATCTCCTTCATCATATCCTTCAAAAAGTTCTCACTCACCCCACCACCCGTCATAGCCGGACTATAGTACGGCAACAACTCGCCCATCTTCCAGCCCCTTGGCACCGCGGGACGCGGCCACTTCTCTCCATTACCCAGCTGCGGCGGAGGCGGCGGGGCACCGCGCACCACCACGCGCAGGGCCGGGGAGGAGTCCGTCGTGGGATGTGCGCGGAGGTGTTTGGCGACGAGGATGTACAGGTGGTGTTTATTCTTTATACTGACTTGCGGAGGATGGGCGTGGTTGTGCAGGTCGACGCGCACCCGCCCCGGGTTGGCCCAGTCCTTGGGGTGCAGCTTGCCGGCTTCCAGGACGGTTTGCAGACGCAAATTGGCGCAGGCGTGCACGATTTCGGTTGCGAGAGGGTTGTGTACTGCCAGAGACAAAGGCACGCGGCGACCCTCGGCGCGCGTGCGGGAGGCGTCGAAGTAGACTGGGTAGAGGCACTGGTAGCGCTTGTAGGCGCTGTCGTCGGTCGTAGTGTGCATTTGGGGGTAGCCTCGAGGTTGTTGGGCAGCCCTTGGGGGAGGGGATCTAGGCTGGGCGCTGGGTTGTGTACTAGCAGGAGGTTTAGAGGTGGAGGTGGTTGCGCGCGCTCGCATAATGTCCGTGTCGACAAAGTCGTCAATGTCGCCCTCCGAGGGGTCGGACATGTCGACGTCGCTGTCCGAGACTTCTTCTACCCGCGGATGGGACATGGTTGGTTTGGCTGGATGGTGGTAGTGGTTTCGCTGTGCGAAAGGGGAGGAAATTGCGGGGAGTGGCAGGAACAAAAGCATCGAGGTTGAATGTGGGGTTGTGGTTGACGGTCCACTACGGAGTGCGTACCCGAAACCCAAGCCACAGTTCGTGCGGGACAGGGGCTTTTTGTGGCTCTTCAGCCTCCTTCACATGTCAGCTCCGCCCTCACACAACATGCGGTACGAACCCTGCATTGTATCTCAGCGGGGGATGCGGGAACTGGCAGAGAAACGTCCACAGGTTCGAGTGATGCTCAGCCACAAACCATTGAAACAGTGAACAAATCTACGAAGAAATTATATGTTATGTATGTACAAACGATCTAAGGAGGGTCCAGCAAGCTGTATAAGCAGCCTGCCTCTTCCCAGCAATCCCATTTCTTTGCCACAAGGTCCCTCCTGTACTGATGCTGCGTATACCCCTGACCCGACAAAAACGCCGATAAGTGAACCCCTAGTAGAGGTCATGCAAAATAAATAGAGATAACAACCACCCACCCCGATGTCAAATCCTCAATAACTTACAACAACTCGGATACCGAACGTCGGAAGGAAGCTGCCAATCCCGTATTCCAGGGACCATACATACCCATACACCGCCATCAAAATCAAAATCTAGGTATTAATTCCTCTTTCGCCGACGAGGCAGCCCCTGAGCCGTCCGCGCCCTCACATCCCCCTCGGCAAGCCACTTGCTGGCCTTGACGAGCTGGACCACGTTGATAATCTGCTTGAGGGCCATGACGGGGAAGCTGACGCCGGCAAGGACCCAGGGCCAGAAGCTGTCCATCTTGTTTGCGCGGGCCAGCTCGAGCGCGCCCGCGCTGTACGGGTTGGTGAAGATCTGCTTGAGAAGCGACGAGTCGACCTCGGCGCCCTGGTGGATGGCACTCGCCGCGTCGGGCGGCACCTGCTTCAGCAGCGAAGGTGACAGGAGCGGGGAGGAGAAGGAGAGCAGGTACAGCGCGATGAAGAAGGCCTCGTTCAGCGCGCAGGCTATGAATAGCACGTTCTGTAGGAATTGATTAGCGTGTGGAAAATTAAAGCGGGAAATTGAGAGATAATAAACCGACCTTATTGGTGTAGTACAGCGACAAAATCCTGCTCCGCGACTTGTCGACGTTCTTGTGGCTCTGTTCGGCGCCGCCCATGGCCAGCGTGGCGTACATGTGCATGTAATGGCTGGCTAGGTCGAGCGAGATGAGGCCCTGGAACACGATGGCCCAGCGGGGGAAGGCCGACGACAGGAAAACGAGCAGGCACGCTGTTGTGCACCGGTCCGTCACCATGTCGAGCACGGCGCCGAAGCGCGTCGACTGTTCAAAGTAGCGCGCCGCGTACCCGTCGAGCGCGTCCAGCAAGCAGGACACGCTGTACAGCAGCGAGCACGTCCGCGGGTGCAGCGGCATGTAGTAGAGCGAGGCCACGGCCAGCACGATGCGCGAGTAGCCTGCGAGAGGGCAGACATACGGTCAGCATGCGGTAATTGGAAGCTTTTTGTTGGAATAGGGGTTCGTACCTATGATGTTGGGCCACAGCAGAAAAATGTTCTCCTTGGGCTCGTCTTCGGCAGAGTCTCTGACGTCGTTGATAAGGGCACTTCCATTGCCGCTGGAGCTTTGCGCAGATTTATCCCCCAGATGCTTCTGGCGCCGGTTCTTTGCTTCAGCCATGACGATGTGTCTTTTTGTCAATCATGGACAGGCTGATGAATTTTCTGCCTCTCTTGAAGAGCCGGTGTGTTGCGAAGCCGAGCGTTCCGGAAGGTGTTGAGATCAAGGATGCGATAGCTCCTGCCAGATCCACAACTGTGGAATCAAAGTCCCGTGAAAAAGGATGCTGAGTCCTGTGCTTGACGTCCGATGAGGCTGATGGAGTCGTCGTTGAATAGGCTAGAGAGTCTTGAGATGAACCGTCCTCGGAATCCCGGGGTGGACAAAAGGCGATGCGATGACGAGACCGGCATGCAACCGGGTCCGGTTGTGGCTCCAACGTTATCAGCTAGCCTTATCAATCAACTTTGTACTTTTACTGTGGTGGGGCGCGTTTTGGGAAAACTTGGCGCGTTATGAGCTCTTGGCAGTTTGAGCAGCGGTTGCACTTACACCGTAAACGGCAACTTAGTGTTAAGTGCGCCTTTGAGTCTTTGACTTCGAATGGAATACCTCGGCCTTCGCGTTCCTTACATCAGCATAGTCCGCAAGACTTTGGATCGGCTTCAAGAAGGATTATCTGGAGTCGGCCTTTTCTCGCGAGTTCGACGAGACGCGCCGGCCAAACATGACATGGGCCGTTATAAACCCTCCCACGCGCAACATCGTCCAAGACGCCAAGTGTGTCACTCGACAATGACCCCAGGTGATTTTCACCATTCCATCATTCAGCCCAGCCAATAGACACTAAAATGGCTCCCACTATGCCTCCCGGATATCTCTCTGCCACTGAGTGCTATTTTCGCAACGAGGAGGCTGAGGCCATTGTTCGAACCGTCGGCTACCATTGCGAAGACTATAGTCGTGGCATGCTTTGGTTCCCGCGTAAGGTACACGTCGGCATTCGTCCCTCGATCGCGACACCCTTCCAGCGTACCCCTACCACGGGACTCGGCTTTCTCGATCGGTTACCTCTCGAGCTCTTGCATGACGTATGGCTACGTCTCGACATGCGATCGCTATTCAACCTCCGTCAAGTGAATATCAGGGCGAGAGAGACGGTGGACGCTCTCAATCAATACCAGCTGGTGGTCTCGTATGGCCTGAACCTTTTCTGCGCGCTTTTACGGACACAACTTGCTAGCGGCATTTCTCTCTCCGACTTCTACGATGCACTGTGCAAGAAGAATTGTGCTCTTTGCGGAGAATTTGCCGGCTTCATGTCACTCCTGACGTGGACTCGATGCTGCTTTGCGTGTCTCGAAAAGGCTCCCGAACTAGAAGTGCAAAGTCTCGCCTCTGTCCGCAAGACATTTCACTTGAGAAAGGGCCAGTTAGCCCAATTGAAGTCATTCAAGACTTTGCCAGGAATATACTGGGTGGACTCGGGGTGTGTGCTCGAATCTGTACGCAAATCCCGCACCACGGTCGTTTCCGCCCATCAAGCCAGGCTGCTTTTCGGACAACAGCTGCACACACCAGCACAGGAACAAGAAACGAACTGGGACCGTCGGAGTTCAATACTCAGATACACGGCGGCGTGCGAACTTGCCTATTATGATAAATCAACCGGCAAGGTGGAGAATGGAATATGCTGTGCCGGGTGTCAACTTGCTCTCGAAAAGCGCATCATCGGCTCCTGGGGCGAGGATTGGTCTTACGAGGCTCGCAACAAGTCATATGCCCGAGATGGACTTCTGGGACACTTTCGATGGTGCAAACAGGCACAACTCTTGTGGGAATCTAGTGGCGGAGGTAAACGTCGGCCACCCGAGTTGCCGGCGTTCGCCTGGCGCGGAAGCTTCTTTAAGGACAGAGAATGACAAAACGATGGGAAATTGTTCGCGAGTTTAGCGCTATTATTAGGCTGTACTCTTATGATTTGTCTGAGCAAAAACAGGTCTACCTAGACCTTCGTCCACCGGCCGTCCTTCATCTTCTGCTCCATGTTGAAAAGCCCAAAGGAAGTAGGCAGAAACGGATACCCAGCCCTCCTCCCAATGTGTAGTTCACCATGGCATCCCACTTCACGGTTGCCAGGCTCTGCTTTAGTTTTGCGCTGCTGGCTCCTGAACTACCGGCTCCTCCGCTTCAGGCTCCTCCGCTTGGGGTTCTTCTACGACCTCTCCCATTCGGTTCATGTATTTCACCTCGGCGTCTGGCCGTACCAGATCCCTCGAACAGTAGTTAGTCGAAACTCTGCGTTCTCGATGGCGAAGTCGTGCACACTTGACGTTGGTTCCTTGTCGCCGAGGGCACTGGATGAACTCCATCTCCCTCCTGCAGCCGCAAGTGTATACGATATACTCCGAAGTGCACATCTTCGACTAATAAGACACCAAGGGTTAGCTCATATCTGGGGGATGGATGGATGACTGCATTTTACTTACGGTACTCCATCGCCCAATATTCCGAATTCCGATACTAACTCAAATTCAAGCGACTGCTGTGGGAAGCGAAGTTAATGATACATCTTCGCTATCGGAAAACTTGGGGAAGGTAGGGCAAATTTGTGCTAAAGTAAAAATTCAAGAGAGAGAAAGATCGAGTCGAAGAAGCAGTTTTGGCCGCCAAGTGGTGCTGAAGAGATATGGTTGCGTCTTTCGAATTCTGGAAAGGAAGGCGCATGTAGAAAGTCGAGTGTGTTCGCAACTTTGCCCTCGATATCTGAACCAATCAATCTTGTTCATAAAGCGCAACTCAGCTCTTTTGCACCGGCAAGTCGACTGCAAAGTTCCATTGAAAATCTATTTTATCATCTTGTACTTGAGAAAGGACTTAAGAAGGCATTAGCACAGCAAGTGCAAAGAAAAGTGAGTATGAACCTCGAAGCAAAGTTAGCAAACTGTACAAATCTCATCATCTCCATGATTTTTGCCTTTCTTCGGGTGCATCTGCTAACAGCCTATCATCTAGTTTAATGGCGACGATGCCTGGCGTTCGTGTTGATAACACGAAGCCAACTATCCTGTCCATGGAGGTGGACAATGACAACCTCTTTGAAAGCGAGTACCGAGTGCGAATCGGAGATCAAGTCAAATACCTCATCATCGCTCCCGGAACCTTTGATCGAGACACACTTTCATTTCCGCTCCAGTCGTTGTCCGATCTTCCTTACGACCAGGAATGGACCGTGGCCTACATATCACGGGATAAGCTCAGCGGCGACTTGAAATCCCTCCTGATGACCAGACCACTCGCCGGCGTTGAGTGTCAGTGGCATCATGCTAGCATTGATTGCCTTCAATTGCAGAGCACCAAGCAGCTCACGCCAACGGTGTTCGAAGCCGTCCTACTACATTCAAACGCCTCAATAATGCCCCCGTCACCAGAGACAACCGTGATCGCCAAGATAGCCCGTTTTGAATGGGAGGTGCCTCGCATCAAGCAGGAAACAAGAGCGTATCAACTACTCGAAGGTCATGGACTGGCTCCGCGCTTTCTCGGCCATGTCCATGAGAATGGACGTGTCATGGGGTTCTTGCTGGAAAAAATCGAGGGACGCTCCGCTTCTCTGGCGGATCTGGACATGTGCGAGGCCGCACTGGGGAAGCTTCACGCGTTGGGACTAATACATGGGGATGTGAACCGATACAACTTCTTGGTCACGGAAGAAGGTGTGAAACTACTCGACTTTGAACACTTTCAGGAGAACGCTTGTCCCGACGTAATGGTTAGAGAGTTGGAGAGTTTGCCTGCTGAACTGGCCGACGAGTCTGGGCGCGGCGGAGGATTCATATTTTGTGAGGATGATGAGGATAGTGACGATCCTGAAGCCAGCGACGCGCTCGCCATTGCGGTTTCGTCTTCCTTGGAAGTCCGAAAGGGATGCTACGGCGATGAGGCGGTTCAATTCTAGCTACGACTGCCGTAAAGGTATTAGTTCGTAGATCCCAAATAGACTAATAGAGATACCAAGCCGCCGGAAGCCTCCAGAGCTCGGCTTCGTGTATATTTACTGACCTTGAGGCCCGGGTCCTGAACTACTAGTAGCTAGGTATCATTCTTATGGAGTGTAACTGAAAGCAGAAACCACTCGGAACCCTGCGATGATTCGGAGTGTAAAGTCGGAGAGAGCTCCGAGCTGAGGCGGTGCAGAGTAGGTAGACATGAGACATCCAGCTCAACCAGGACCAACGTCCACCGGTTCTAGGCCTCTAGGCCCCTGCACTAACAAGGATGGCTGCTAGCGGATCGTGTGCCGACTGGGGAACTGGACAGGGCGCTGTTGTGCTTGCATCGTCCCACTGTCCCATTCGGTTAGGCGGCCGCATGCGTTGGTGCCTTCCTGAGATAAGGTAACAGCCCTTTCTTGCAAGCTGATGCCCTAACCACCTCAATTTGACTTTATTTCAGTGCGATAATACCCCTGGCAATTTGAAGTTCGCTGCGGGTCACTAACGAAGTCGGATTCGGACTCTGGAATCGGATCCGCGGCTGCACATAGCGTACCAAATCGAAGGTTTTTGAGCGTTAATAAAGGGCCCCCTTTTCAGCTCGAAAGCCTCCGCTCATCTTTGTTTGTTTTTCGAAGACGCCTCTCTGCCTGCGGGGTCATCAAACTCCGCATCCGACGTGCATCGTGCGTCGGTGCTGTCCTGGACCCGCTTGCCTCCAAACTCCAACACGCACGCTCCCTAGTTAGCCAAAGGCCCCTTCCCGCCTCCCTCTTCCGACGACGCCCTTTCGTGGCTCGACAACAGCGTCGGGCATTCGAGCCGAGTTCCCAGCTTTCTACGAGGGCGTGAAACCAACGACAGCGAACGCAATACATCGCTCGACTGGACCCCCGCCGGTCTGGATTGCTTCGCCGCCGTCTCCTGACAGACGCCACAATAACAAGACTTGTCGTGGCGTCGCTAGCCGCCAACACACCGTCGCTTCGGGGCGCCCTTGCATATAGATAGTCCATTGGGGCAGAGCCGACAGAGGTATATCAGCAGTCACGACTGCCATTGAGTCTGGGGCAATCTTGGATTTCTTCACTTCCCATTGACTCGACCTGGCCAAACTCCTTCCCCAAGGGTTCATCACGCGAGACGTCACCACCACTCACAGCAAAGATGGCGGAACGTCATCCAACCCTGACGCAGCCATTCGCCGAGCGAGCCAAGACGGCAGCGCACCCGCTCACGCGGTACCTTTACCGGCTGATGGACGTCAAGGCGTCCAATCTCTGTCTCAGTGCCGACGTCACGACGGCACGGGAGCTGCTGACACTCGCCGACAAGGTCGGGCCGTCGATCGTGGTGCTCAAGACGCACTACGACCTGATTTCCGGGTGGGACTACAATCCGCAGACGGGCACGGGCGCCAAGCTGGCGGCGCTGGCGAGGAAACACGGCTTCCTCATCTTTGAGGACCGCAAGTTTGTCGACATTGGCAAGACGGTGCAGATGCAGTACACGGCCGGCACGGCGCGCATAATAGAGTGGGCGCACATCACCAACGCCAACATGGACGCGGGCAAGGACATGGTGCGCGCCATGGCCGAGGCGGCGGCCAAGTGGAAGGAGCGCATCCACTACGAGGTCAAGACATCGGTCACGGTCGGCACCCCGGTCTCGGACCAGTTCGACGAGGCCGAAGAACAGGGCGACGAGACCGCTGGGGATGGCAGCAAGCTCGAGGTGAAGGACCAGCGGCAAAAGGAGGACGGTGGAAGCAGCCAGGCGGCGGACGACAGGAAAAACAGCATCGTCTCCATTACGACGGTCACGCAGCAGTCGTTTGAGCCGGCCGACTCGCCGCGACTGACAAAAGCGCACGACCAGGCGGGCGGCGACGACGCCGTGTTCCCGGGCATTGAGGAAGCTCCCGCCGACCGTGGACTGCTGCTCCTGGCGCAAATGTCGTCCAAGGGCTGCCTCATGACCCCGCAGTACACGCAGGCGTGCGTCGAGGCGGCGCGCGAGAACAAGGGCTTTGTCATGGGCTTCGTGGCGCAGCAGTGCCTCAACGCGGCGCCCGACGACAATTTTGTGCACATGACGCCCGGGTGCAAGCTGCCGCCGCCCGGCGAGGAACCAATGGGGAATGGCCAGCTTGAGGGCGACGGACTCGGCCAGCAATACAACACGCCGACCAAGCTGGTTGAAGAACTGGGAACCGACATTGTCATTGTGGGCCGCGGCATCATCTCGGCGGGCGACCCGCCCTCGGAGGCGGAACGGTACAGGAGAAAAGCGTGGAAGGCGTATCTGGCGCGTCTGGGGTAAAGGGGATTTACACTGCTTGCGACTCTTCTACCTTGCCATATGTGAAGCATCATGGGAATTTGGATGGTGGGTTTATGTACTCAAATTTATGTACTCAAAAGCGTTACGCGGGTATCTGCTTAGGGTTTCCAGGGCGATGGGAAGGGCAGAATCTCTAGGTAGGGACTGCCTAGGGGCGTTTTCTGGCGCGACACAATGCGTGCAATCCAGCCTCAAGGTAGCTTGCTGGACCGGACAAGGCTCTACCAGCGTCATGATATATATTCATTAGTATCTCTATGGCGCATTCCACCCTTACAGTACCGGCCGGAATTGTACTACCTCCGGTATTTGCGTGGGTAGCTCGGGCAGATTGAGCGCCACGGACCCGGAGTTAACGGCCCAACCGGGACCACGGGGCGGGAAGGCGCTTGGCGACAAGGGACCGTTGTCAGAAGTGCACCCCCACCTGATCCTGGGGTCAAGGTTACTGTAGAAGTTCGATAGGGTGCTTAGTGCTTACCAAAGCAACCTCACATTCATAACGTGCAGCAGTCCTTCCTTCCAAGGCAGGACAGCCATTTCTTGCTACGAATTGAACATTGCGGGGACGGCAGTTCTGAGAGGCGTGTCGCACAGCAGAATCCAGCGTGGTATCGCTTCCTTCAGAGGCTCTCTTTCCTGAGCGTATCTCATTTTCATATTGGACCTCATCTCATAGCATCGCGCCATTGTTTGAGAGACAAATGTCTTCGACGACTTCCGACGACACACCGCCTGCCGGCGTAGACGTGGACTCGGCGCATTCTGCCGGCGCAGGCCGTGAAGCTGCCGAGGATACTGCCCGGCCGCCGCCCCGCAAGCGGAGGAGAATAGTCATCTCGTGCACCGAGTGCCATAGAAGAAAGCAGAAGGTAGTGTATTCTGTGTTGAGTGGCCTCCTGATATGGGATTCATGCCACTCCCACACCCCTTTCGCATGTCCAACTGTCAGGTAACTAACCCGTTTCTGCAGTGCGACCGCAAACTGCCCTGCACAAACTGCGTCTCGCGCAACAAACAGGGCGCCTGCAGGTATGACACGGGCGCGCCAACCGCCCGCCAGCAGCAGCAGCAGCAGCAGGACGGCACTGGAAAGCAACAGAGCGTCCCCGGGCGGGACTCGGAGACATCGGCCTCTCCCCCGGTTCATCATCATCATCATGTTGCTAGCAGCACCAGCACCAACATGAACAGGACCACGCCCAGCGTACCCACTCTAGGGTATACCTCCTCGTCGTCGTCTAACACGCTCACCTTCCTCTCACGCATCGATGCTGCCCATGCGGATTCGGAACCCCTCAGCACGGCGCTCGCGCCCCCGTCGGCCCATGCGTCTGGGTCGGATGTAGCTACTGCTGCGGTGGCTAGTGTAAGCCCCTCCCTTTTTCTTCTTGAATTGTGAATCGTAAATTGACAAGGCGAACAGCAGCGCTACAAATCCCTCATCCGCCAACTCCCAGCCCGGAACTACATTGACGCGCTCAGCGCCGTCTACTTCCGCGAGTTCAACTGGCAGTACTACACGCTCGACCAGGCCACCTTTGAGCGGCAGCTCGCGGCTTGGTACCGCGTGCCCTTTGACGTGCTGTCGCCTGTTGTCAAATCCGACAGGTCGGATGCTGCCGACGGCATGCCAAGGATTTGCCTCCTTCCCGAGGAGATGCGGGCGTTTCCTGGCTTGGTGTTTCAGGTCCTGGCGGTGGCGCTGTTGGTTGCGGATGAGAATGACAAGTGTCTTTCCGGGCTGAAGTATGCGGGGGGTATGACGTTTGCGGATTTAGCGGTCGAGTATAGTGATGTCGGCATGGAGGTGCTGGCGTTGCTTGGGAAGAGGTGCATGGGGCTTACGACGATTCAGGCCGGCTGGGTCAGGGCGGGGTTTTTGAAGTATATTGGTATGGTTACTGAGTCGGTGAGTATCTCCTCAGTTTATGAATGGATGGGGGCAGTGGCTGACCTGGTTAGTGGCATGCCATTGGAGCGACCATCAGGGACGCCCAAGAGATTGGGCTGCACCGCGACAGGCTGGATCCCAAGCCGGTCGGGGACACCGCCGAGGCCGTGCTGGAGTGCCAGTGGGAGGTTCAACGTCGGCGAAGGGTATGGATGAGCCTCGCGCAGTGGGACGCGCACATGGCGTGTGTGCTTGGCCGCCCGACGACCATCGATTACCACATGACACCCCCTTCTCTGCCCGTCGACGCGCCGGACCCCAAGGACTGCTCCCGGACGCCTGTGCTGCCCCGGGGCGAGAACGACCCGCCCACGCCGCTGACCAAGGCGCTCTGGGCGCACCGTCTCATGGGCGTCATGCACGAGATCATCCAGCTGGAAAAGGAGGGGCCGTGTCCCAAGGACTTTGGGCGCGTCGACAAGATCCACAACGAGTTGTTCGAGATTGTTGAGCAACTGCCGGCTTGCTTCAGGCTGGAAAACCCGGACACGCAGTGGGACCATCTGGCCGAGTGCCACTGGTTGCCCTTGACTCGGCTCATTATCCCGCAGCTGTACACCTTTGAGTATATGGCGCTACACCGGCCGTATATTTTTACGCGCCCCAAGAGCCGCACAGAGGCGCTCAAGGCCAGCCTGGACATGCTGCACGTGCAGAGGCTGTACTTTCAGGCGCTCAAGCCGCAGATGTATAGGTCGTAAGTATTTATCTACCTTGATCCCACATGGCAGATTCCCTTGGTACGGACCGCTGATGAGACGTTATCCAGATTCTCGCTCTTCTACGGCTCCTTTGACGCCATCGTGCTCATGGCGTCCATCTACATCCTCTTCCCCAAGGAGCACCCGGACCTGGTGCACCGCGCGCTGCAGCACTTCCAGTGGGCCGTCGAGCGCTTCGAGGCCATGTCGGCCACCAATGCCCTGGCCAAGGCTGCCCTGGGCGTCCTGCATGCCATGTACCTGCGCCTGAAGAAGTCGCTGGGCATCTCGGGCTCAAACATCCGCGCCGCGCTGGCTTCGTGGTCGTCTGCCGCTGGCAGCCCTCCGGCTGGCGGCAACGATGGCAATGGCAACAGCCCTTTTCCGACTCAGTCCTTGGCTGCCGTGACTGATACCGGCGGATCTTTCACTACTACTGGTACTGGTAGTAGGACGACCGGCAACGCTACGAGCGGTTTCTCCAACCCCCTTGATCACCAGCAGGCGCAGCACCACCGAGACAGCAATTACTCAGCCACCGGCAGCACCTCAGCCTGCAGCGCCACGGGGACTACACCATCCGATTTCTTTTCCTCAGAATCTCCCCACACCACCACCACCACACTAACTACCACCACCAGCCCCAACAACAACGACAACAACAACGGCGAGGGGACGGGGACAGCAGAGCAAGGGCAAGGAATAGAAGCCTTAGACTGGAACAGCGTCGTGCCCAGCGACTTTGACTGGACCAGTCTGCAGCCTATTCACGCCATGAGTGACCTGCTGTACAACGATCTTGTCACGGTGGGCGGCAGCAGCAGCTCAGGTTGGGGTGGTGGTGGTCAACATCAGCAGCAAGGTCATAGTTTGGATAATATGGCAGGAGAAGGGGGTGGCTTTTTTGGTAGTCATCATCAAGTGGAAAATCTGGCAGCCAATGGCTTAGGTACCGGTACGGGAGGAGATGAGCGTGGGAGTGGGAGTGGATTGCAGTTTGGAGGGTTTGGGCTGGCTGAGGGGCCGTGCCAGTTTCAGTTTGAGGGGTGTTTTGGGGATGATAGTGTGTGGAGTCTGTTGAACCAGTACGCACCTTTGTGATGTGCTTGCTGTTGAACGGGAGGGTGGGAGGTCAAGAAGGGTTTTGGTGTTGCTGGGCTTTTGAGTTCAAGTTTGGATATAAGTTGGGAGGGTGTAAAGCGAGGGGATAACGGAGTTTGAAAGGTGAGGGTGTTGATATGGGAATGGAGAGATGGATGTCGATGCAGGGGCGCTAAGGAATGGTTATGGTGTCTTACACGGAACGTACAATGAATCGTTGGGAATTTATGGATATAGGTATCGTTGGTTCGTTGCACGGCAGGGCCTATTTGCAGATATCTGCACAGCAGTTGAATGTTTAGCACACTATATACCATATGTGAATCTGCGTGCTGGCTACATGATGCAGGGACTTGATGCCGGACACTATTATCTTTCAACGCAGACATAGCGCTTGAGCATCTGACAAGGTTACACTGCACATTATGGATTAGGGTTGCTTGAATAGCATCGCTATACAGAATCAGCCTTTGAGAGGAGAATAGCTCCCGAGACCATATGCTCTGCCTCAACTGGATCGAAGCTGAGCCAAAACCACTGCAATTCCTCATGACCGTCCCACACCGCATACACCAACCAGCGTGGAGCTGCCATGTTATTTACGTCGACTCATTACAAAGTTATACAAATCTACATCACCCCCATCATTAAACATGTTTAAACCCTCTTATCCTTCGGCTTGATCTCAGTGCCAAAGACCTTGTCCCAAAAGGGGCTGGTGACGCCAAAGCCGTTCTCATAATCCAGAAAGTGGTGCTCGAGGTGGTACTTCTTGAGCTGCTTCCACCACAGCGGGAGGTTCTGGTGGTGGAGGAAGTAGTGCGTCAGGTCGTAGCAAATGTAGCCAAAGATGCCGCCGCAGTAGACGGCCGTGGCAATGTGCCAGTCCCAGAAGAAGACGGCGTGCGCAAGCTTCCAGAAGGGCGCCGCCAGCGCGGCGAACAGCACCGGCGGCATCACCAGCCGGTACCGGTCCATGGGCAGGTAGTGATGGATGCCGTGTAGGGTGAAGTGGAGGGTGATGCCGATGCGGTTGTCGGGGAGGTAGCTGTGAACATTGTCAGCATCGGCAGACTATTGATAAAGGTTGGGATGGGGAACTCACTAATCCAAATGAAACAAAAACCTATGCAGCCCATACTCGGCAATCGTCCAGAAAAACAACCCCAGCACAAAACAGCCCACCTCCCCAAGCGGACTGCTAAACCCCTTACTCGCCAGATACAGTCCATACCCCACCGGCGGCAGCCAGACGATGGGAATCACCCACCAGGGTGTCTTTGTCAAGGGTTCAAGGAAGTTTCCAAAGAGCGGGGCCGAAGCGCCGGCCTTGTAGTGGCGCGGCCGATGAACCTGGTCGAGGTAGAACTCCTTGGAGAAATTGCCGAACCAGACCTGGGGGAACAGCGGCCGGCTGAGGTCGAGGAACTTGTGCGTCTTGTAGTCTGACGCAATGTCGGTGTCTTTGGTCAGGTCCTCCTCGCATGACATGCCCGTGCGAGGGTGCACCCAGTTCCCGTTGGCGTCCTGCACCGCCTCGAGGCCGTCTTCTAGAATCGGCGGTTTGCTATTGCCATTGGCGTTGGTGTTGTTGGGCTTGGAGTTGGAGCTGTTGCTGTTGGTGGTGGTGGGTGAAGACACGAGGAAGCCGACCAGAGAGTCGCTGAGCACCTCGTAGGCGGCGTCGGAATGCGCGTGCGACGACTCGTCCTTGAGGATGGCCGTGATGTCTTTGCCGGCGTACTCGAGCACCAGGTCGGCGCCGCCGGGGTGCGAGTCGAGGAAGTCGGTCACGTCGTAGACATTGCGCCCCAGGGTCACGAAGCAGGATTTGTCTGAATTGTGCGATTCGACCTCTGCGAGGGTGAAGGTCGGTAGCGTCCGGCCGGGCATGGTGGCGGCGTTGTACGGAGCCAACGGGACAGCTTGCGATGGTTTAACGGTGTCCCGGATGCGCTGGAATCGACACTTGTTGGGTATGGGCGGTTTGGCAGAGGGAAAGATGCAAAGAGCAGAAAGGAGCGACTGATGAGCTGGAAGTCAGGAGGAAAAGTAAAGCTTCGGGCGCATTTGCAAGATTAATCAGGGGTGGACTTTTTTTTTCTGGTAGAGTTCAGGGGCTGCACTAATCACAGACGCGAGAGAGCTCGGGTTGCGCGTCCGCCGAGAAGCGATCATCGGCTGACAGTGGCGTTACTCAACGTACCGTACTGTACCGTTGCCAAGCATGGTACACTAGGTACGTAAACCGGACCCATCGGGAACTTGAAGGATCGATTGGACTGACTGAAGTGAGCTGTAAGGTTAGAAACAAGCACGATTGGGCGTTAGCAAAACTGATACCGTGGTGCAAATCAGCACTAGGTGCCCATGTTGAAGTGAATCTGAACTTGAATTCAACTGGAAGTTTACCCCTTACTGTGCGTCGCTATAAGGCTATGCAATTAGCAGGGTGGCAGGCACTAGCCATAGTAATAGGGGGCCACCGTGTACTAGATATCGCTGTATCCGTACATATGCGGGGTCTATCAGCCAACCCCCCGCGCCTGTGCTCGAGTGTGTTCTGATTTCTGAACTTCGGCAGCGCAGAAACAACACACATCCGGTATCTCAAAGCGCTTGACGAGCAAATTCGTTTTCCTTAGTAAGAGGCTAACGAAGGCCCATAACAATGTCATCTTCTTACTCTGACCGTGTACTGGAATTGGCTGTTTTGTGACGGCTTGATACATAGCCGTATTGTACGGATACATACCTAGAAATACGTGTTGCAGTGCAAAGTTGCAAACGGCATCGCCTTCCTTCCTCCCTTCTGACGTAACTAAAGCTCCCTGGAGCAGTGGAGCTTAACAACTCAGATGCTTGGCATAAGCTCCGTGACTTGACTTTACTCAGAGCAGGCTCAACCTCAGCCCCGAGCACTTGATAAGAGGTTGCCTTTGCTAGCTGACAGTCTTGATCCTATCCTTTTTAAATCCAAGTTGCTCGGTGCAGCAAGGAGTTACTTGGAACGCTATAATCGGCTGTCTCTGTGAAAAAGGGAGTCGTTTTGTTTGCAACCACTGATAAGAATTTCATCAGTCAAGATCTGAGTTCTCCATTCGCCCTCAGCGGCGCGACACCCTGACACCGATCGGCCAGGCCATTGCCGCCATGGCAGGCCTTAGTATGGGCTGGGGAAGTACGCTCCTGGTACTTGCTCTGCTTCTCGTCCTCCTTCCAGGCAAAGCTGCTGCGTTTGGTGCGGGCAACATCCCCTCCATTGCCCAGGTTGAGGGTCACAATTGGAGACATGGAGGTGTGTATAGCCGACATTCCCCTATACCTCAGCTGTACCGTTAACACACTGTCTTCGCCATAGACATTGAGGATATGCTCAAGACGCTCACATTTCTCTACGGCAAGAAATGGACGTCCATGATGGTCTCGCGCGTCTACTTTGGCAACTGGCTCAGAGACTATTCGCAGGCTGTCGACGTCGGCAGTCTCAAGGGTGTCAACGCCGCCACCATTAGGATCATAGTGAGTCTGACCCCATGTTCCTGAGAAGTTCTCACTGACCGTCTCCAGGTTTGGGTACTCTCCTTCATGGCCAATGGCTACGCGACCGAGGAGTTTGAGGTCACTGAGGAGCGTCTGGGCGCCTATCGCCCGGAAGAGCACATTGACAACCCCCTTGGTTATGCGGACGGTCAGGACGCGCGCAAATATGACCCCCGTCTGCGGGGTCCAGTAGACCCTAGGGAGCTCGAGATCGATCCGCGCACCGGCATGAAGAACTACATTGCCAACGAGAGCGGCGGCTGGGCTACCAGTGCCGGCTACCTGCGCTGGAGCTTTGCCCGCAGCATTCACTTTGGCCGCGTCTATACCAGCGGCGCCCACGGCACATCCGGAAAGGAGGCCGACTTATGTGAGGCTCTGCGGTGCCTTGGCCAGGCCCTGCACTGCATGGAGGACTTTAGCGCGCACAGCAACTATTGTGAGCTGGCGCTGCTGGAGCTGGGATACCACAATGTCTTTCCCCACTGCGGGAGTGCCACTCAGATTCATTTGAATGGGAGGGTGGTCTATCCGCTCGTCACGGGTATGTAAGGCAAACACCCCAAGGTATGCACGAGAATTCTGACAAGATATAGGAACCTTTGGCGCGGTCGATTTTTTGCACTCTGTCCTCGGGTGAGTAGACAACCACACGCCCTCGAATTCCCACTAACGTGCAGTAGCGAGGCCAACGACCATTTCACCCAGTCAGAGGTGGATGAGATCAATGTCGCGCTGAACAACGCCGAGCGGGCTACCATGGCCGGCGACAGCGGCTATTCCGGTCAACGAGGGTTTGGTTCGGGCAGCGGCGGCTTGGATTTCATCTCCCTGGTTTCCCAGCTCCCCGGTGTCGGCGACGGCTTCGCTTCGCAGGCCAAGGACCTCAAAGCCAGGGCTGCAGCTCAGGAGCAAGAGAATGCTCGGTCCGCTGGCAATGTCAATGTCGTCCCAGGAATGAGCCCCAATTTCGATCCCGTCAAAGTGGCAGGGCAGATCTACCCAATCCTCGAATTCCGCGACAAGATTGTCCGATCCATCCACAACATGATAGCCAAGATTCCCGGCCTGGAAAGTCTACTGGAAAAGATCAGCGAGACATTGACATCCTTTATTCTCGGCCTACTAGCCCCCTTCGTCCGGCCCATCATCAACCAGGTATCCCAAGTGCTGAAGGAAGGCTCCTCCGGCCTGATCGAAACCAGCGCGAACCAGCAGTTTGAGCCGTGGACTAACCCACGCTGCGATAACCCCACCCACTCGATGCTGTCCAAGGACCATTTCACCAACATCCTCAACTCGTGCGCCGGCCGTGTAGCTGCCACCATCCTGCAATACGTCGTTCCGTAAGTCGCCCCCAAGCCTCCTCCCAACTCGTACTTGAACTCACCAAATCTGAATCAAGCCGCGTCATCTACGCCTGGGAGAACCCGGGCGTCCCCGTAGATGAAGTCGTCAACGACGTGCTCCGCGCGTTTCACCACCCTGCCGCGCGCGACGAGCGCATCGAGATCCAGCGCCAGATGTTTGACACAGTGCGCAAGTGGGCCCAGGAGACCCCGCACCGCGACCGGCTGAACCAGCTGCTCTCGTCCGAGTCGGTCAAGAACCACCAGAACCACATCCTCTCCGGTGGTGGGGGTGGTAGCCGGTCCGCAGCGGGAGGCGGAGGAGGAGGGTGCGGCCACGGAGGCGACGGCGGGCACGGCAAGCCTGCCGGATCACTCTGGTCGCAGATCAAGACGAGGGATTTTGAATCAAGAGAGGCGCCGCCGGCCCCGAGCACGGCCCCAGCGCAACCGCACGGATACGGCCACGGCCAGGCGGCGGGTTACTATGCCGGCGCCGGCGCCAATCCCCCGCAGCACTCGTCTCAAGGCAGGCCCGGATCATCCGGGTTTGCGGCCAGCTACGGACAGCCTACCCCGCCGCCGCCCCAGTCCGGGTACGGTCAGGGATACCAGGGCCAAGGCCAGGGGCACGCAGCGTCGTATGCTCAGCAGCAGCATTGGCAAGGGCAAGGGCAGGGACAGGGACATCAGCAGTATGGCCGTGGAGGCCATCATCATCATCAGCAGCAAGGGGGGTACAGCGCGCAGCAGCAGCAGCAGTATCCGCCACATGGCCAGCAGCCGCCTTCGTGGGGGCATTATCAGCGGTACTAGGTACTAGGTACTAGGCGCAAGTCTGGGGATGGGGACGGGGATGGGGCAAGGCGCAGAGATGGTGGAGTTTTGACGTTTGTTGATAAGTGCGATACCTACTACATATTTCCGGACAATGGACAATGGAACGGCGGACGCCCGTCAGTCAATTGATTCAAGATTTGTATTTTTGAGCCCCTATATACGAGCGATGCCCTCCTCTTCAAATCGGAAACTCATCTATGCATGTCTAACCCATCCAGCCCAAAACGCCATCTTCCATGCTATGCAATGCAATGCAGATTGCAGAGGGTGTCGCTCTTCCCAAGCCGACCCATATACATGATACAAGACAAGATCGTTCTATGCCCACCCGCGTCCCCGCCCGCCCGTCTTCCCGCCATGCAATGCCAAACCTTCAACCTCTTCAAAAATCAACGCCAGATACCCGTGTATCATCCATCATCATGGCATGAACTGAACCAATCGCAAAGTAACAGAGGAACAAGATAAAATCCGTCAAAATCCGTCGCAAGAAAATACCCAACATACCCCCAATCCAAGCAGATCCATATGAGTTCAACTGACAAAGTTACCGCCTGCCCCTCCGCCTCGGATCAAGCGCCTCAGCACGGCGCATATCCCTCACCTCCTTGGTCCCCAAGCTCCCCACACCACCTTCACTTCGTCTCTCCCACCCGCCCAACCTGACAACCAAACAAGTCGCATTATCCCCATCCTCCGAAACCTCCGTGGCATACTCCACCACATGCCGAGCACCTTCCTCGGGCGTCGCCGCTTCTTTAACAACGTCCACAATCTCCTGGTCACTCAACGTCCCGCTCACGCCGTCGGAGACCAGCACTAGAAATGAGAATTCCGCTGGGCGGAGCTCAACCCGTGTAACGTCAGGCTCGGCAGACACCCCGATGCGTTTACTCTGCATGTCGCCAAAGGCACGGCTGTTTGCCAATCCCTGGATGCGTTCCTCGCCGAAGGAATCCGTGACGAGCGATTGGGAGAGATACCTCGTCAGCCGGCGGGACTCGGCCGGTGAACTGGGCCGGTGGTCGTTTGTCAGTGGCAGGGGCAAGCCCGTGGCCGTTTCGCACAGCAGCACGCGTGTGTCGCCGACGTGGGCGACGACGAGCGTGCTGTGCGCGGCTGGATGCCAAAAGGGGGATGGGGTAGGGGTGGAGATCAGTGCGACGGAGGCTGTGGACCCGCCTTTAAACCGTGCCGGCCCGCCAATGCCGTGCGCGCCCGAGGGGGTTACGTGGGGCCGCCCGAGGATTTCGTCACGGTTCAGGGGGAAGTCGGAGACGTAGGGATCGTCCGGGTCGGGTTTGCGCGCTTGGGCGGTGATGAAATCGAGGTCCGCGCGGAGGAAGGCGTAGGTTAGGACTGATTCGAGGGTTGCGGGGGAGTGCAGTTGTTGGTGTTGCGAGGAGGGAGAGGGGGTGGAAGAGGTTGATGACGATACGGCGGGGACGGAGAAGTAGGTCGGCCGGAAGCGCTTGAAGTAGCCGCCTACTGTGCGCTTGTATTCCTGTAGAATCTCGTATTCGAGCTTGGCGGCTTTGGAGATGCCCGTCTTTGCTGTCGCTGTCGAGGGATCGCCGTCGGATTGGCCCTGGCCCTCACTCCGCTGCCTGCTGTCGGGGTCCCTGGTGGAGTCGGTCGCTCCGGCGGCGCGGTGGTCCTTTCTCAGGCTGCTCTGCAGCTCAAACTCGGCCGCGGCCTCTTCAATGTACCCGTGCAGCTCGTCGCGGAGGAACTCGCTGCACTCGCTGCCGCCGTGGCCGTCAAACACGCCAAAATAGAAGATCTGCGGGTCCCCCAGGGCACTGGCAGCGCTGGTGCCCTCGCCAGACTGCCTTGTTTGCGAAGCCTGGCTGCGAACGAGGCTGATGGGCACGCGTTTTGCAAAGGCGGGCATGTCGATCGTCCCGGCCTGGTTCGTGTCTTCGTTGTAAACCCGCTGGCCGCGCGATACGGACACGCCGAAGTGGTGCTTGGCGCTTCGCAGGGGAATGCGCACGACCGTCAGGTCGCGGCCGGGCATGTGCGGGGGCGCTGCGGCCGGCGCGCGGCCCGAGCCCGGGGTGTGCGGCATTGAGGCTGAGCGCGGGAGCTTGTGGCCGGGCCCCGCGGATGACCGGGAATCGGGGTGGAGCGAGGACGAGGGGAGGTGGGTGACGAAGTAATTGTGGAACCCCCGCCGGACATGCCGGTGACTTGGGAGCTGTCTCTGGTGGCTGTCGTGGAGATGCGCTGCGGAGACGGGCGGCTGGGCTGGAGCCCTCAGCTGGCCTCGCGGCCTTGTGAATCGCAATGCGCGGGATGACATGGAGACATGCCTTCGCTGGGCCTGCCCATGGAGTTGGAAGAACGTCGCGACACGGGTCATGAAGACGTCAAGGGGCGATTGGGCGCTTGCACGGCTGGCTCTTGCAAGAGCAACCCCGAGAGACCGACGACGTAGAGGCGCCATTGGAAAGGGAGACGAGATGTGTTGCTCCCGGAAAAATCGTCGAGTGCAAGTCCTTGACCAGCGAAACCCAGCAGGCCAGCGATTGCAGAATCTCGGGCCATGGGCATAGCTGGACGAACCTGCTGGTTGGTGGTTGGAGTACAAGTCTCAGCTCAAGCAGCGGAGGTGATACAAGATTGTCAAGGAGATGGTCAAAAATGAAATTGTTGGGCCGCCGAGATGGGATGATGCGCTGGCCCCCACCCATCCTAGGTGTCACCCATGTACTCCGTACATACTCCGCAGTGTACATCGGTCTTGGCATTGGCGAGGATGGATGCTGTCTTCTCTTGGCGTTGAATGACATGAAAAAATTCTCCAATGCTGATTACACTTTGATCAAGAGATGCAACTCAATGCGTGCAGTATATGCTATTTCCTATTTCATTGCCATCAGCTCCAAAATGATTATTCTGTTGTCGTCTGCCACTTTGACAGCAGAAAAGGCTCGGCCCTTGGCCTGTCAGATTTTGATAGGGTAGCCTCGGCTAACGTCATTGTACTGTGCGAAGGCGCACCGTACTTCCACCGTGGATGCAGTTGCCAAGCCACTTGGCACCTCTTCGTCCTTTCCCCTTTCACGAAAACAACAAATTGCGGCCTGAAGGGCTATACGATGTATCTTTGGTCCATTGTCCATGACCCGGGCATTCGACGGGTGATCCGCGTCTGCTCTTAGCATGCCGAGTGCTTGTGACTGATGGTTACATATGTGGCTATCAGATCCCGGAGACTGGTGGCGTAATTTCATGACGAAAGTGAACAGTTCAAGTGCTCAGCAGAAGCCATGGGCGATTCTGCTGACGACCAAACCGGACCCCTCAGTGCGCCCGCCGACGCAGGCACAGGGCTCGACATGGTTGAGATCGCAGCCGACGGGGACTTGGTGCTCGACGTGACCTTCGATACGTCCAACGAGACGCTCAGAGCGGCGAGGAGAGCCGCAAAGTCTAGACCAGGCCGGCAGGCTGCTGATGCTAGCACACTACCAGCCCTTAAGCCCAGGGTCCGGCGTGGCTATCGGGTTCAGCTCGCTGTGCTCAAGCAAAACTCCAAATACTTCGACAATCTGCTCAGTGACACAAGGTTTGCCGAGGCCAGGTCAATAGAAGCTGCCTTCGAGCGGCTCAGCATGAACAACGTGAAGCCGTCCGAGGCAGACGTCACGCAGCTCCCGGTGGTCAGGATCCGCGAGGACGACGAGGCCACACAGTCGGCAGGCCTAGAGCCTGTCTTTGCCGACATGCTGCGCATCCTGCACAGGAAGCAGTCAACGGCCAGAGCCCCGACCATGCACAATCTTGCCGTCCTGGCTGTCCTGGCCGACCGCTTCGGGTGTACCGCCGCCGTGTCCAGGTATCTGAACGCTCTAAAGTACAAGTGGCCTGCCACGCAGACAAGCTTGTCCAAGGAAGGCGGCGGAGCTGCTCTCACTGCCGCGGCAGAAGAGACACTCAGGCAGAAGATCCTTGTGTCGTGGCTGCTCGATCAACCGCTGAAGATGCATGCCGCCACCCGGGAGCTGATTCTGTACGGCTCGAGGAGGTGGAGCGCATTTGGCGAGGAAGACACCAACAAGGCCGTGTGGTGGGAATTGCCGGACGACCTTGAAAGTGAGCAATTTCTAGCTTCTTAAACCAGTGTGGAACAATAGCTTGGTTAACCTGCCAGAAGATGAACTACGACACCGCCGGGACTGCATTCTAAACACCATCGCCTCAGTCCAGCGACATTTCATCCAGCTGTACTCGTCCCGCACGCAGCAGTGCACGCTGGGCTACGGGTCCAGCTCAAGCTGCGACTCATACCAGCTCGGACAGATGGTCAAGTTTTTCATCAGCCGCAACCTGCTGTTTCTGGTCGACTTCTCGCCCAAGTCGATGGACAGCATTCAGGACTATGCCACAGTGAGCATCCCTCACATAATTGCAACCCTCCGGCAGTGTCCCAGCTACCAGGTCGACACGAACCACCACAACTGCGGCCTGAGGACCCGTATTCTGCCCATCCTCGACCGCATTCAAGCCCTGCTGTCATCCAACATAGTTTCTGTGTCTAGGCCAGCTTGGGGCAAAGACCGAGAAGCCGCGTCTTGGTGCCGGCGAGGGGCAAGTGACGGCGGCGAGCCAAGGGAGTTTCGCTTCACGCGTGCCATGGCCGGGAACCAGAGTATGCAATTCGAAGGGGCCATGGGGGTCGACAGACTGGCAAGGGAGCTCTTTACGGCGGACAGGTGGGATTGGACGGCCGAAGACCGAGAAGAGCCGCGGGAACCGGGATTGGGTAAGTGGAATACGCCTACCCTTGGAAGGCATGTGTAGCTAGGCATGGCCATTGGTAGACGACTCGAAGCGGCGCCAGCCCTTAGACCTCAACCGGAGCTATTCCCTCTGTCGCTACCATCTTGCCGACTGACGCCTTGTCCTCCCCGCTCGCACGATTCCCAGCCTCATGATCCTCTTGTCGGCGAGAGCCCTTCGCCTTGGTCAAGGGCCAGCGGCCGTGTACCTCGCGGTATCTCATCAGCACGAAGGCGACGATAACAAACAGCCAGTACAGGTTGTACGAAATGACGGAGCCGTAGGTTGCCGAGTTTGTCCATCCAAAGATGGCGTTCAAGACGCCCCATCCGCCGCCGCCGTTCATGTTTGGGTTGCAGCACTGTTGCATGGTCAGATTGCTCTGCTGTCTGTGAATTGAATTGGACCCGCTAGGAAGCAGCAGAAGTACTCACGTTGACGTGCCAAACGGATTTGTCAATGTCATACGACCCCGGACCGTCCCCGGTTTCGGTGACATCCCCGCCGATGATGTCTTGCCACGCCTGCTGCTCAAAGGACCACACCGCGCGCGAGAAGAGCCCCGCCCCGACGAGATAAAGCAGGCATGTTGAGATGACGAGGAAGACCTGCAGTTTGGTTGACGATCCGCCTCTGAGAGTCAAGTCAGCGCTCTGTTTGATTCCATTTCCAAGGTGGACAGGCTCGTTACACTGTGGATAGTAACGGGGGGAAGACTCACTTGTACAAAACCCAACCCACAATAGCACCCACCGCCAACCCGACAACCGCGGCGAGCGGCACGGCGGTGGCGGGCGCGGAAAAGGTCACTCCCGCGATGAAGACGATGGCCTCGATGCCCTCACGGAGGACGGTGACAAAGGGCAGAACCAGCATGAAATACCGTTCTGTCCAGCTTTTGACCCGCCTCCACATCATCATCATTGCTCCCTTCCCACCATTACCACCACCACCACCACCGTCCTTGTTGTAATCGTTAATACTCTTTGCCAACTTCCCAGCCCATTTCTCCCTCATCCTCCCGACCCTCAACAGCGCCGCACCCACAACGGAAATAATAACAGCCGCCACAAGGGAGAAAGCACCCTCGTATTTCAGCTCCGGCCCGTCCCAGCTGCTGGCGCCGGTTGTGTAGAAGACGCCGATTAGGATGGCAGAGATGAGCAACGTCAGGAGAAACCCGGCCCCGGTGCCCAGCCAGACCTGGCGGACCAGTTTTTTGTAGAGTGTTCTGTCTTGGGGAAAGACGGTCTGCTTGAGAAAGGCGAGAAGCACGGAGACGATGATGACTGTTTCGAGGGATTCGCGGAAGGTGACTAGGAATATGGGGAGGGAGAAGACATCGGGGGGTGACATCTTGTAGGTTCGGGACTGGACTGGGCGGTTGAGATTTGAGAGGGAGGAATGGTGGCTGGGAAGGACTGAAGGGGAAGGGGAGGGGGTGTTGGGATGGCGTTGAGGGCAAGTGTCTAGATTATCTGATGTGGAGATATGGGATGATCTGATAACGGAGCCGGAACCTCGGGAAGGGTCCATGGGATACTGTACATACCCAGGATTATTGGATCGGGATTGGATGGGATATGGAGCGGGTACGACGGGAATTGTCCGGAAGGGTTTACAGTTTACACTTTCACTCCAGGCTAAGGGCTTGGACCTAGCCACAGCTTTTGTGTGCCCGTTGGTCAACCATCAACGATAACAGCTTATCCTTTACTTCTTCGCAGTGCTTTGAATCTACTAACTGGGATAAAGTGTATTTTCCAGCATCAATGGCACGTGTAGAACCTTAGAGACTCTAAGTATCCGAGATGTGGTGCTGCAGCGCTATACTAGTGTACGTCAACGATTCCGAACCGGAAAGACCGTTTCAGAACTGTCAAAGTTGTGGGTGATTGTTCAGGTAGCGGGGAAGAATCGGATGTTCAATGGATCATGCCCCATTGCAGAACCCACACCTCGCCAAAATCTGCCAAGAGGAGCCAAGTTTGATTAAGCCTTCCCAGCATCTGCGGCCAATGCTTGTCTTTTGCCGAATCCCGGCTCCGTCCGCCGGCGGCCAGATGCCCAGGGCCCCAGGCACTGCTCCACGGAAACTGAGTGCCTCTTTATTAGCTCGGTAGCTGAGGTAGGATATGTTACCTGACGCGGAAATGGAATTTTTTGATGTGCGTCAATCTATCCTGTTCTGTCTGCAGCGGACAAAAAGGCCTCAGGGGGAAATTTATCTGATCGATCGATAAGATAATCACTTACACCCCCTGCCTCAAAACTCCAAATTGAGCTCAAAGCCTCAATAATCCAACCACGCTTAACAAACTATGAACTCAAGTCAACATGGCAGCCGTCACCGCTGCAGGTGGGCCACGATCACCCCCTTGATCTGCCTGCTCGGCCACCTGACCCTATCCCACGCCGCCACCGTCACATACGACTTCAACATCACCTGGGTGACAGCCAATCCCGATGGCATGGCCGACAGACCCGTCATCGGCATCAACGGCGCCTGGCCTCTTCCCATCATCCGAGTTGACGTCGGAGACCGCCTCATCGTCAACGTCCTGAACTCTCTGGGCAACCAGTCAACGTCACTCCATTTCCATGGTCTTTTTCAGAATGGGACTAATGAGATGGATGGCCCTGTCTACGTGACGCAATGCCCCATTCCGCCGGGGTCGAGGTTCACCTACAATTTCACAGTGAGGCCACATATCATTCTTAATATCCTCTCCCGGAAGTGAGGTACCTAACCTAACCCCTGGGCCCTGACAACAGATCGACCAACCAGGAACATACTGGTACCATTCCCACACGCACGGGCAGTATCCCGACGGCCTGCGCGCACCGCTTATCGTCCACGACCCGGCCTCCCCGTTCCGGGATCTGTACGATGAGGAAGTAGTCATGTCTGTCTCGGACTGGTACCACGAGCAGATGCCGGGATTGCTGAAGTGGTTTATCAGCAAGGCCAACCCGACGGGCGCCGAGCCCGTGCCGAAATCGGCTCTGCTCAACGAGACGCAGAACCTGACAGTTCCGGTGACGCCGGGCAGGACCTATCTATTTCGTATGGTCAATATTGGCGCGTTTGCCGGGCAGTATGTCTGGTTTGAGGGGCATAATGTGACTGTGGTGGAGATTGACGGCGTATATACGCACCCGACTGAGACGGGCATGATTTATCTCGCTGCTGCGCAGAGGTATAGCTTTCTCATTACGGCGAGGGATGATACGGAGGGGAATTTTCCGTTTGTGGCTAGCATGGATACAGTGAGTTGACGGCCAAGTCATTGCCCAAGGTCCCTGCTGATAGTGTCATAGGACATGTTTGACACCCTCCCTGACGACCTAAACTGGAACGTCACAGGCTGGCTGGTGTACGACGCGAGCAAGCCGCTTCCGGATCCGGCCGTGCTGCCGGACCCGTCATTCAGCCCGCTCGACGACACGACCCTGCTGCCGTGGGACAACCAGACTCTACTCGGCGAGCCGGACCGCATCGTGACACTGGACGTGGCCATGGACAACCTCGGCGACGGGGCGAACTAGTACGTTCCCTTTCTGTCCTTGTCTTTCCCTCCGTCCTGTCAATTACCATGAATCTTAACATGAAAATCAGCGCCTTCTTCAACAACATAACTTACGTCTCCCCCAAAATCCCAACCCTCTACACAGTATTAACCACAGGCGACAACAACCTGAATCTCGCAACCGACCCGGCCGTGTACGGGACCTACACGTCCAGCTTTGTCCTCGAAAAGAACCAGATCGTTGAGGTGGTCGTCAACAACCGTGATGCAGGCAAGCACCCGTTCCACTTGCACGGCCACCACTTTCAGACCGTGTTCCGCTCCGACGAGGACGCGGGCGATTTCATCTCAGACTACTACCTGCAGAATCTCAGTGCGACCGTGGCCCCCATGCGCCGCGACACGGTCGTCGTCCGGCCGAATGGGCATCTTGTCCTGCGGTTTAGGGCTGATAATCCCGGTACATTACATCACCCGCCCACACACACACACTCTCTCTCTTTTCCTCAAGTACCTACCTACCTTAAAGTAGCTATAGTTTAGATACCTCAGCTGACACATGTGACATGACATGATGATGACAGGCGTCTGGCTCTTCCACTGCCACATAGAATGGCACGTCGCCTCCGGGCTAGTAGCCACATTCATCGAGGCGCCGCACGAGATCATACAACAAAAACGGACTCGGACGCTGCCGGCAGATCATCTTGCGGCGTGTGTGGCCGCTGGCGTGCCCACGCGCGGCAATGCCGCCGGGAAGGACGGTGACGATCTCTTGGATTTGTCGGGGGAGAATGCGCCGCCTGGGCCGTTGCCTGCTGGGTGTGTCCCCTCTCTCTTATTTTGGATGATATTCTGTATGGTATTTGTATGCTGACTGCCATGGGATGGTTAGGTTCACGGCCCAGGGGATCGTGGGCTTTGTCTTTAGCTGCGTGACCGGCCTTTTGGGCGTTGCTGTTGTTGTATGGTATGGGCTGGCCGAACCACCGCTTCAAGATGGAGAGGAAGGTCAGGGTCAGGGTCAGGGGCAGCAGCAAGAAGTGGAGAAGGGATGGAATGGCGCTGGAGAGACCAAAATGGGGATAAACGGCGATGGTAGTGATGGTGTGGTTGGGCAGATGGGAGGGGATGGGACTGGAAATGAGGTTGGAATGGGTAGGGGTGTTATTCGGGCGGCATGAAATAGTTGCCAAAAAGACAGCAGATGATACCAACATATCAAAATAGACAGAGTCACCCACCAGTGACTGACCTGCTAAACACGCTCCATTAACCAATCCTCCCCTCTCTAACTCTACTGGGGTATAATCCTCAAAGCCTACACTTCACTTCTGCCCTCACAATCTCTTCCTCAGACACCAGACATCAAACAACCAACTGCCCATGCCCTTGCAAACTCTCCCACTCCCTCGAGCCCACAATCTGCACCTCCCTGCCCCAGTGTGAACCAGAGCCAGTCACCTTGCCATCCACCCCCATCATCCCCAACCCCGGCAGCCGGATCTGCAACTTAGCCGTCACCGCCCTCCTCTTGGCAGCTTCCTTCCCATTCCTCACCACATCAGAAGACCTACCCGCCACCACCGCCCTTCCCTTCCTAACCACCTCCCCCGCCCACCCCTTCCACACCACCCAATCCTCCATCTGCCTCGCAGCATGAAACTGCGGCGTCTCCCTCGCGGGCTTCCACCTCCCCTTCTTCTCCTCCTTCACCACGGCCTCCAAATCAAAAACCCTTGCATTCGCCGCCAAATTGACCAACTCACCCAACACAGCCTTACTCTCCGCAGCAACCATAGCGCGACGCTGCTCAGCCGGCGAAGGCTTCTTCGTCAGCGGTTCCGCAAGCCACGCGTAGCTGGCCTGCTCCGTCAGTCTAGCGCGGCGGTTGTCCTCGCGCAGGTAGCGCACGGCGGCCTGCAGGGCCTCGATCTCGCTCTTGAGCGCATCCATTTCACGCGCCGTGGCGACGGCGCGTTCCCGGCTGGCCCGGGCCCCTTCGCCAGTACTGGCATCGGCGTCGCCGGCGGTAACCACCCGGCTGTTGCTGGCGACTTGCTTCCACTTGTCTCGGTCCTGCTCGAGCGCTTTGAGCTCGCGGTCCTGCTTCTTGAGGTTATCTGACAGATTCGCGGCCTGCTCCTTGGCTGCCGCAATCTGCGCTTCAAGTTCGGTAATGCGCGAAGCCTTGGCGTGCGCGTCACGCATGCGCGATTCGAGCGTCTCGATCTTGACCTGCGCCGTGCTGAGGTCCTCTTCGCGGAGGGCGATGGCGCGGCGGGCGTCGTTGATGTCGTCCTTGAGGCGGCGGATCTCGGCTTCGGTGTCGACGGGGACGTTCTTGAGCGCTTTCAGTTCTTGGCTGCGGAGCAACCAGGGGGTCGGGCTGCGCTCAAACTCCGTCGTCTGGTCCAGGTCGGTGCTGACGGCCGCAAGGTCCGAGATCTGCGAGGTCACGGCGCGCAGCTTGTTGAGGTAAGTCGAGAAGAGGTCCGTCTCGTTTGTGCCAAAGGCAGACATGGCCGTCTTTTGAACGCACGCCTGCACCTCGGCATATGTGTATGGCTCGGTCCTGCCCTCCTCGTGTAGGAGCTGGTGGAGATCCAGGCCGATCCTCCGCGCCATGTCGGCCAACTCTGCTGTTGCCGACTGGCAGCGCTCAAACACCTCCATCGTCTCAGGACTGAGTGACAGGGATCGTGTCCTGAGATCCTCTAGAGCGCGGATCGTTTTGCTAGCAAGGACCTTTGTGCTGCGTGTCTGCGTGACGACGGCCTCGGCCTTCTTGGAGAAGTATTGGCTGAGCTCATCCTCATCCTCGCTTGGCGGTACAACTCTCTGCACCATCGACCTCGTGGTGGTGAATGCGACGGCAGCAGATTCCAGGTGGCTCTGCATGAGCAACGCTTGCATGTGGATGTCGTCAGCAAAGCTCTGCAGGTCGTTGGAGATGTGCACCTCGCCAAGGTGAGTCATGAGGGCAATCGTCCGCTGCAGCTCAGCAGCACACTGCTTCTCCTTCAGATCGTCCCGCCTTAGACCGTCGATCCAGCCGTTCAATGCCCTCTCGACAGGCTCCAGCTCGTAGAGAGCGCCTTCGTACTTGGCAAACTGCTCGAGCGAGCAGTGGCTGATGGAGTTGACAAAGCGGTCGCACATGCAAGACACCCACGTCAGCTTGTCGACGGCGCTGCAGCCCTCAAACACGTCGTCTTCGTGGCCTGGGTGCGGCTGTCCATTGACGCGCTCCTTGATAAAGCCGTTGAGCAGGTTCGCTTTGAAGGCCAACCTCTTGAATCTCAGCAGTGCGAGGACCGAGTCTCTGTCGGTCTGATAGGTGTCGGGTAAGAACAGCTTGACGATCTCGAGGTGCTGTTCGGCCTCCTGGGCCTCCATGCGACGCAGTTCCAGATCGATCGTCTTGACCTGGGCCTTGGCGGCCGAGAGCTGCAGCTTCAAGTTCAGATCCATCATGGCCCTGGATCGGCTGTTGAGCTGCTCCGACTCGTTCTCGGTGACTGCATGTGAGGCGCGCATGTCTTCCAGGTCGCTCTGCAGACTGGTAACCAGCTGCCTGAATCTCGACAGCGTGTACTCCATGTCCTCCATTGTCTCCTTCTGCTGGGCTGCCTGCCGGAGCTGCTCGGTAATGACAGCGTCCTTGAGCTCGATTTCTTCCTGCAGCTCCTTCTCATTCTGCACATGGTTGACCTCGAGCTCGTCGTTGATTTCCTTCAGGGCCTCGAGATCGTCGATGACAGCTTTGAGTTCCTTAATCTCCTCGGCCTGGTTCATCGTCTGCTCGGTCAAACTTTCAATCAGATCCTCTGCGCCGAGGGCGTTGTTCAACTGCTCGCGAAGATCCTCGACAGCGGCCTCCGTCTGCGTAAGGGTTTCTTTGCACGTGGCGTACTGCTCCTTGACGGTTTCAAATTCGCGGAGGTCCTCCTCCAGGCCCTTGATCTGGTCCTTGAGCTCCTCTTCCTGCTCCTGTGACAGATCCCGCAGGCGGATGAGTGCCTCGCGAAGGCGCTCGTTGTTTCTCTCTAGTTGCAGCCAGCCGGCGCTGGACCTCTCTTCGGTCGACACACCCTTGGTGAGCTCGGCGTTCTCTTCGCGAAGGATTTCCACCTCGAGCTCCAACTCTTCGGTTTTCTGCTTGAGGGCATCAAGCTCGGTCTTGTACACCTCGGCCATCTCCTCAGCCATTTCGCGGTCAAGCGTGGCAAGTTCCATAGCGGACTCGTGCTCGGCCTGGATCTCTTCGACATTGTAGAGACGAGTCTCGGCCTCTTTGAGCTGCCTCTTCAGGTCGGCAATCTCCTGCTGCTGGGGTTGGTACTTGATTTGTAGCGTTTGAATGATGCGTTCAAACTTGTCGCGCTCCCCCTTGACCTTCTCCAAGGTATTGAGTTTCTCACGATCCTCAATCCTCTTCTTTTCCAGAACGCGAAGCTTGGCTTTTAGGTCTTCGATCTCCTTGTTTGCTGCCGCGGCGTTGAGAGAAGGGCGTGACGGTGCGGTAGTTGTCGCAGGCGACCTAGCAGCTGCTGTTGCCGTTGGGGTTGAACCGGCTAGTTTCTCTAGAGCCGCGGTTCGGAGATGGACAGGGCTGGTAGGCTGCGGGGAGAGAATCTCCTCGTCGCTGCTCCTCCGGGGTGAATCAGTGCTTCCACTGCTGCGTTTTCCCGGAGCCCTGGGATTCTCCACGCCTGACAAGGAGCCCGAGGAACCATGCCTCCCGCTAGCCGGCCGGAGTTGGCCTGGCCTTGCTGGTGCCGACGATAATCGACCACTTACAGGCCTCGTAGCTGTGGCGCCGGCCCTAGGCGCAGAAGCAGTTGAGACCTGTCGGGGAGGTCTAGCTGCTGGCATTGGCGGCGGTGCCATGGAGGCTCGGCCTCCTGAGACGGAGGGACGGGGTCTCGCGCCCGCGCCGGGTTTGGCATTGGAGGGGGTGCCAGTCCGTGATGAGCCTGCACTCGACGGAGCGATGCCTAACTGTTTCGTCGGAGACTTTGTAGGAGACTGCAGGGACACTCGGGGTAAGCTTCTACCGGTCGTGTGCTGGCGCTGAAGATGGGATACTGTATACTCACTCGGACACTGAGCGAGCGTGACTGCCTAGGCACCGGACTTGGGCTTGGCGCATTCTGGCTCATCCTCTTCATAAGACCCGAGTCGGATGGGGTAGGGCCGCGTGCAGAAGTCGACGAGAACATGCTGCTGGGACGCGACGAAGGCCTTCTGGCGGCGGCGGCGGGTTTGGGTTGCGGAGGCGGCGGTTGGGCGATCACGGTCACGGTTGTCGGTCGCACAAACATGCCATAGCCCATGGGGCAGTCAAAGTAGCGCTCGCCCTGCACGCTGCCATCGTTTTTGCCGGAGCCGTCGTCGAGCTCGATGCCGACCCAGTCGCCCTGGGCGAAGCTGGTCTGCCCGACGAAGCGGATCGTGCCATTGCGGCCGTCGCTCAGCTGGATTTTCTGCCCAACCGCGAGCTCTGACATGGTGCTGGTCACCGATGGGAGGTCATGCTCGGGTCGTTTGGTGGTGTGGGTAATCTTGAGGTGCGGTTGTTGATGGAGACGTCGTCAATGTCAATCGTCAAACGGGGTCGCGTCTGGGTGCAGGAGACGCGATTAGCTGCAGTGCTACGCCAAGACTGACAGGGGGTTCCACCTGCACCGTCCCGGACCCGCTTCAGGTGCCGGTGCCCATCTACGGACGACGAATGTAGCCATTGTACTGTACAATATTAGAAGTGCCGAGGAGAGAACGAATTGCAACAGGACCAACATTGCGTTCTCTATGAGTGAAATTGTAAGCTAATGTTGCTTTGGAGCCGAGATTCTGGATGAAAAAAAAAAAAAGGAAAAGAAATCATGTATGATAGAGGAGATGGTTGAACGAAGCTTCCTCAAACAACACCGGCTGTTCCCGACGGCCAACCTAGAAAACGAATGTGTTTGTTGTACGGATTAGATACAACGTCGTTGTATGGTGCCAGCCTTCAACTAGGTACGGACTCAACCGAATCTACCACACCAAATACGCATGTGCCGTCCCTTTTCTGATGTGCAATTTCTTCACAACCTCTGAACTAGTATCCCGTCTTTGCCTGTCTGAAAGATATCCCCTTGCCCAAACACCACGCCAATCTTTTGACACCCAGCCCAAGCCAGTAAACACCAAACCTCAGTTACGAGTAGCCAAGGTGAACCCAAGTACTATCATACACCGACGACGTAACTTCACTCAAACAGAAAACGAAGAACCAAGTCCACGACCTCCCAATCAGCCATTATTACACATCCTGTGACTTTGACCCCCTTTTCTGCATCTTCCCGGCCTTCATACTCCAGAACACTTTTGTGCAACCGCCCACACCCGATTCGAAACCAACAACCACCATTCGTCCACTTGTAACTAACCTACATTGAAGATTGAGAGACGAACCAACCAAGTCCCTGAACACCCCCTTCTAAACGAGCAACCCACCCCCCTCAAGAATCAATATTAATACTCCAACCCCAACCCCTCCCTCCTCCCCTCCCACGCTGCCGCACGCACCCACTCAACCACCTCAAACCCCAGCCTCCGTTCCATCTTCTCATCCAATCCGCCCCCTACCCTATCACCACCACCAGTCCCAACCCGCACAACAATCAACGCCGAGCTCTTGACTTCCACCCCAGATCCCATTCCCAAACCCAATCCCGGCCCTGTCACATCCTCCCCCGCAATACTAGTACCAGCACCACCACTGCCAACACCACCACCAGCCCCAACAACTGCGGAACTGGAGGTGGTGGCGGCGGGTACATTCGTATTAGGATTTGTATGAGGAAGTGGGAGACCACCACTAGTGCTGGTACGCACAGGCCGGACATAAACCACCAAATCCGCGCCCACCACGCCCCGCCACAGCGTCGCCATCCACTGCCAGTGGTCAACCGGCGCATAGGCGTCGGCGATGGGCACTGAGCAGGCGGAACGGTCTGACAGGGTCAGGGCGTAGCCTGAGGGGAGGAGGGCGATGGGCAGTTTTTTAGTAGCACTAGTACCAGTACCAGTAGTATTATTACCGGTACCAGTACCAGTACCAGTAATAGCTGTTGGGTTTGTGTTTGTTGTTGCGGTCGAAGGGGTGGGTTGGGACAGGAGGGGATGGCGGTCTGTTCCTGTTGCTGTTGCTGCTGTTGTTGGTGGCTGTTGTTGTTGTGGTTGTTGTTGTTGTTCCAAGGAGGAGCAGCCCGACAGGGAAGATGAGGAGGCAATGGAGGTCGTTCGCGGGTGGTGGGTGCTTGAGGATGATGGTGTCGTGGCCGCCACAAAGGCGGTTATTTCAGCCGACTTGGCGTGCCAGGCTGTGATGCTCGTCAGGTAGGCTGCTAGTGGGTTTGGGGCAGTGTTTTGGGCGGTGGTGTTGGCAGTAGTGGATGTGATGGTGGTGGTGATGCTGGCGTGGCTGCCGTGGCGGGAAGCGGGCTGTTTAGCATCTGTCACGGCGGCCATGTCCTCACCGCCGTCACAGGCAGTGCCAGCGACGGAAGACCGGGCTGATGACGACCCATCCTCCCAGCACCGCACCTCCCAATCACCCGACGCCGCCGTCAGCGCCCGCTCAATCACGCCCGCCACCAGCCGCAGCAGCCTCGCATCTGGCCCCTCAACAGCAATAATCGGTCCCCGCGGCCAGTCGGACGCCAGCGGCGGGCTGATGCGCTCCAGCACGCGCAGCTTGTTGATGTAGGGGATGCTCATGACCATGGCCTCGACGCTGCGCGCGTGTGCCTGGGCTTGGGCAGCTGCCTCACGGTGACTCTGGTGGCCACCCCCGTACGAAGAATTCGGAATGGTCGGAGGCGGGTTCAAGATGCCTAGCGCTCCCCCGCCGCCCCCAGGTCCCGGTCCCGGGCCAGCGCTGGGTTCGCTGTCAGGAGAGGTCGGCAGGTGCGTCTGCAGCGGCGGCAGACGGAGCGACTCGTCAAAGTCGGAGGCTAAGCCTCCACCCCTGGACGACACGTACTGCGGCAATCCCTGCGGTGGGCGCGGAGGCGGCGGCGGCGGGTGCATCGGGACAGGGCTCGCGCGCGCCAGCATCGAGGACGGGCCTGGAAGGAGACCATAGCCTGACGAGCTGGAGGGTCCGCCAACCGAGGATTGGCGCCCATGGTGGCCGGACCCAAAAGGGAGCGGCGGCGACGGCAGGGCGTGGTAGTTGTGGTAACTGCCTGCGGCGTTGTACCGCCGACGCTTGGCCTCCGGGGCGCTCATCATGCCTTCGTGGCTCTCCTTGATGTCGTACAAGCCGCTGCTGACTCCGCTGGAGGAACCCCCCGCATGCGGCGGCCGGCTGCTTCTGCTCGTGTCCCCTTTCGACGGAGTCGAGTTGCGCCCCGAGGAAGAGGGGTTGTAAGCCGAATGCGCAGATGCTTTGGTAGCTGCGGGTGTCATGAAGGGCGTTGACGGCGTCGGTGTCCGCGGGGTGGCAATGTACCGCCCACCGCATTTGGGACACCGGCTCGGATCCTCCCCCGGTGCTGGAGTGGGCGTGGACGAGGCCGTGCCCCCTGCCTTGTTCCCGCGCCGCGGCTGATAGCGGTAATTTGGGTACTGCTGCTGATGCCGCTGCTTCTCCTCCTCGGCTAGCCGTTTCCACTGGATCTTGTGCTCCTCCGGTTCGTCGCGCCACAGCTCGCCAATGATCTTTGAGATCTCGGGGTTGGCCAGACCAGGGTTCTGCTGTACTACCCCGGCTTGACGGTGCTGGCGGTATAGAATGAAGGCTAGTGGCAGAAACGCATCATGTTAGCGGTGGCCCTGACAGCAGGCTCATCATCTAACCATACAAAGAAGAGAGAGCAAGGACTAATAACAGCAATACAGCAACGAAGAGGCAAAGACAAGGATGACACATTCTCTCCTGAAGCTAACAAACTACGAGAAAAAAGCAAGCATACCGTTTCGCGGCCTTGGGACTTTTGGCTCGGGCGTGCAGAGACAAATCAGGACCCCACTGGTGTCAAAGGGTCGCGGACTAACGTTAGCCGGCGATCTGAGAGTCAGGCTCTGGATCTTGGGGCGGTTGGCCTCCTCGGTGTCGATGGAGGCAGCTCGCTTTCTCTTTATAGACGACTCCCGATGAGATTCGGGTTGGGGTGCCGGGGCAGACGAAGACGATAAAGGGGGTACTGTCGAGGGGGTATCGGAGGAGGAACCGTGCTTTCTCGAGAGCACATCGGCCGATCTCGTAGGGATGGATGGGCGGCTCAAGGGGCCGGCCAGCGCAGGATGATGCCGGGACTGCTGCGACGAAGTAGCTACCACTTCTGTCATTTTTTCCTCTCCTCATCACGTCGAGCAGATGGTGCAGTTGTAAGAGCAACAACAAACGGAGACCTGAGAGACGAAGAAAGCAAGAACCACACAGCTCAGCGATGGCTGAGAGGGGCTGTTCCAGTTCACTGGGCCCCCTGATCTGTGTGTCTCTCTCTAACGACACAGAGAATGAATAAGGAAAAGGGAGTCTTGCTTGGAAGGAGGGGAGGCAAAAAATTGTCTGTTCCAAAAACGCCTCCGCGTATAATTATGTCTGAGCTGGGCTTTCTGGTTGGATTGTCCCCTTTGTGAGTTATCCTCCCATTAATTCACCGGGCAGACAATGACCCTGCCAACCGTGAATGACCTTATCACTGGTAACCATGGTTGCTATTATGACGGGCACGCAGGAGGCCGGCCCAGCGGACTGCACAGAGTGATGGCCTTTGGTTGTCTCGGGAATGCACCGTAGCTGACAAGATATTGCGTCCCAGCTTTCTTTGTCCCAGCGTTTGCAGAATTCCGTTCGCAGTGGGGAACAGTCAATCCTCAATCCAGCCCCTCTCAGCCATGACAATGTCAAAGGAATTTGCCAGAATGCCCACTGTGGAATGAGGAATATGCTGGGACAAAAACCATGTCAGCCGAATCGGGCATAGGCAAACTCCAACTTTGCTCTGCTCTTACTGTCCATTCATTTCCGCCAGAGGCTTGTTGTTGTCCTCAAGGGGGCGGAATGTGTGAGTCAGGATTGCTGTTGGGACGGCGAGGATTCTCAGATATCGCCAGTCTTTGGAGAATGAGAGGCCACAAACCGTCCGCCACCCAGCGCCTCGGGATGCGCCCGACAATGTAATGAGACCCCCAACAAAAACACAAAAATAAAGCACCACGCGCCAACTCCGACCTGCAAAGCTATTTTTCCCAACCTGCTCCGTTCCCTCGTTCTATCATACCAGCAAAATATCAGAGATGTGACTAGTCCCGAGCCCCCAACCCTGTTTTCCCCCGAGCCGAGGATAGTGCGAGACCCGGCAGACCGAGTTATGAGATGAATCCCTGGCCGGCTTCGCTCGCTAGCACATTGGCGCTCCTCCGGGCGTCCAGAAACAGGTCCTCGGCCTCTGCGACGTCCTGGACGTCGATTATAGCGCGACCATTGACGCGGGAAAGGATACTGTTCTCCGTGTCAGCCACACACAGTTTCTCCAGATTCCGCTGCGGGCATCCGAGACAGATACAAAAAAGAAACGTACCTCGCAGGGGCCAACAGTTGGAGGCAATAACGAAGGCTGATGCGCACGCCGTGGTCGGCAATCCTGTCAATGGCCGCATCCGTGAGGTGGACGCCCTCGGTGTTGGCCCGGATGCGCACAATGCGCTTGATCTCGTCGGGCTCGTACGGATGCGTGGGGATGATCAGCAGGCGAGACAGGAAATCGGGGGGGATGCCGTGGGCAGCCACCAGGTCGTCAGCCCCGCGAATAGTGGCCATCCCCCGGTTCGATGCAAGGACAACAATAGGAGAGATGGGCGACTCCAGCGCCTTGTTCAGATAGGTAAAGCACTCGACGTCGAGCATGTGCGCCTAATAAAAAAAAACCAACGTCAGCGCGCCAGTCCCACGTCACAAACGGTCTGAGACAAGAATACCTCATCGATAAAGAGCACACCTGGAACAAGTTCGGCCACGCCCTGGTTGATGTACTTGCTGACGACCTTGTTGATTTCGCTACGCAGCTTGTCCGTGATCTCGGTCATCTTGGGCTTCATCAGCTGGCCCATCATGGACATGATGTCCTGTCCGCCCTGGGGGCGGGCGTTGGCCACGTCGAGGTCGTGCAGCGACACGTCCTGCACAATCTCCTTCTTCTTGTGCACCTCGCCCTTGGGGATGGGCACGTACTCCTCAGCCTCGAGGTCGAACTCGGTCGCGTAGGCGTCGGACCGGCCCACGCGCTTGCAGGCGCCCGTGTTGGTTTCGATGTAGATGACGTCGCCGACGGTAACTCTCTCCTTCTGGATCGCCTCGTAGATGCTGGGGTCGAGCCGTAGCTTCTTCTGCCCTCTCGCACTCTTCAGCCCTATCAGAAGGGTGCTGATGGTCTTGCCGTAGCCGCCCAACGGGTTCTCGGCTTCTTCGGGCGTCAGCTCGGTGACTTCGCCTTCGTAGACATCCTTGGTCTCGCGGACCTTGAGGCCGATGGCTCTCCGGAAGTTCTCCATCAGTACCTCGGTTTTTTTCACCTCGGTCGAGTAGATTTCGCTGCCCGTGATGGGGCAAAAGGGGATCTTTGTGCCAAGTTCCTGGCTGATGGCGAGAGCCAGTGCCGTCTTGCCAGTGCCTGGGCCCCCTGCTAGCAACACTCCCCGGCCAGCCATCTTGTGCGATTTGATAAGATCGACGACGACACCGCAGGCCTGCACCAGATATGCACTGTTAGCTCTCGATCTGGTGCAAACTGATTCTGCAACTCCTTACCTCGCGCGCCGATGTCTGGCCAACGAAGCCGGCAGCCTGCTTTTCGGCAATGCCATTCGCATTGAGACCAAGACCCTTGATGTGTGTGTGGGCGGCGGTGCGACTGTCGCGACTGTTGCCGCGGACCTCGCTGATTTGAACCATGGTTGGCCTCGATGGAGCTGGGTTGGATCGGATACTAAGTCGTCACAATCGGTTCGAGGTGGAGTTGTATTGTCAAAAAAACCGGCCAGCCTGGGGAAATTGCTGGGCCAGAAGGTGAACGCGACCTTGGAGCTCTCAAATTTACCTACGCGATTCATTGAACTAGATGGTCTGTGCACTGCCTCGGTGTGGCCTTTACCGAGGTGAGCGCCACTTACACGGCCTCTTAATCAATTGCTACTCGGAAAGAGCAAAAAGTAGGTATAGCAGAACATTTCAGCTATTTCTATTCTATGTCTAACTTGTGGCATTTTATCCAATTGTATTCGCGGAGTAGATGGGATGTGATGCGCCCCTTTCTCCCTGTCTTCCTCAATGTTCCCCCTACGGTATTGACAGATGCGAATCGCAGTATCGGGGATTGCCTGCTCCATGGAATGCCTTCCCTCAATGCAGTAAAAATTCCAATACCGTTTATCTCCCTCGGGTCAACAAAGGACGCCAGCCAGTGTTTGTCCTGTCTCTTCCATTCTCATATGCCTTGTCTTTTTAACCCCCATTCATTATCTCAAACTCCAAAACTCCTGCACATTCTTTACCCAGGCCAATACCGTATAGTCCGTCGTCCAACATCCCGAGTCCCTACCTAACCCTCTCCAGCTCCATCCCGCCGTCCTCCTCTTCACCCGCCTCCTCTACCAGCATAGGTGTCCCTTCCTCCCCCCTTTCCCCCTGCCGTACAGCCCTTTCCACATCCGCCCTTTCCCCTCCCGATTTACCCTCCTTCTTCCCTAGCGCAGCCCAAACCGCACTGCCCACAACCAACCCACAACCTACCAAACTGATCACGCCCATCCGGTGGCCAAACACAAACCGATCAAACCCCGCCGCAAAGAGCATGTGCGTGTACACCATGGCCGTGGCGCGGTTCGACTTGGCCCGGTCCCCGCCGATGCCGGCCGTCATCATGAACTGCATGATGAAGCCGCACGCGCCCAGCGCCAGCAGAAGCAGCCAGTGGTAGGCCGATTCCGGGATTAGGCCCGCGAAGCTGACGCCCGGCTGGCCGATCCCCAGCGCCGGCCCCAGCAGCAGCGCCGCCGTCGACACCACCGTGCTCCACGCCGAAAAGTAGTTCACCGTGATGAGCGCGTGCGCACGCGTCCCGATGATGCGGATCGTCGTGAAGGCCCCTGCGGCGCCCAGCACACCCACCAGGGCGACTAGGATTGCAGAGAGGCGCTGGGCCGGGGTGGGTTCGGGGCTCATTGGGACATGGGGGGAGGTGAGGTTCGCGGAGGCCGGGACGGTAGTTGGCGGGACGGGTTGGTGGTCGTTGCTGTCTTGGCTTCCGAAGAGTGAAGTTGGTCTGGCGATAAGAACTACCCCCGCCAGGGCGATGAACGAGGCAATCTGCTCTGTACGTGTGTACGGGTCCTTGAGGAGTACATGGCAGATGTACCCTGCCACGCTGGGGGCCAGAAAAGTGATCACTGTGGCCTCGGCCAGCGGGAGGTACATCATGGAGTACCACATCCCGTAAATGCCGAACTGCGGTTTCATGGCAAGTTAGCTAAATGGTGGATGGTGTTGACGGTGGTAGAGTGAAAGGGAGCGGTCTATACGTACGAACCCAGTCACGCCTCTCAAAACTAACACCCATCGGACTCCCTTAGGGCCCAAGGGGAAATGAGGGACCTTGTTCCACCACATGTACAGGCAAGATAGCAACGTCGTTGAGCTCATGCGTACGAAGAGGATCTGGAACGGGTGCATCCCCGCCTCTAACTCCAGCAGCCTCGCAGACAGATTCATGAGGGCTCCAAAGAGCTGTGAGACGGCCACCAAAATGACACCCCGATTTTTACCCCAGATCTGCTGCAAGCTTTGTGCAAACGATGCCTTCCATGCCCGTGGATTCTGGTATGGCACCGGTGACAAGGCCCTTGGACATGGTGATAGCCGCCCATACTGGGAAGCTGGGCTGGCCGAGAGTGACCTCGGGACGGGAGGGGTCAATAATGGTGACGGGGACTTGTAGCCGTCTAGCTCCTCCATGGGGAGCTCATCAATAGAATCATCATCACTATCCTCAAATCTCGTCTTTGCTCGCGGGGTTTGCGGCACAGTCAGAAACGAAGGCATGGTGGTTGTGTATTATTCCCGGTACACCAAACTAGTAAAATCGATGTAAAGATTTCTCCCAGAATAATAGAAAACCTCAACTGATCCATTATCCATGGAGGAGTAAAGAGTCGACCGGGAATGTCCGTGAGAGAGGTCCAAGCCAGCCCTAGCGTACGTGTGGTGTATGTGATGATCCAAGCCAAAGGCCTGAACACCACAGAAGTGGGGGATTGATGTGCTTGTTATTCCCGGCAGACGTGTAGTCTCTCATCCGGGCCAGTAGGAAGCCTTGAGAACCACCGGTTCGTCATCCGTTTGTGAGGCTACGGGCCAAGGCTGTCGGATAGGGCCCGCCGTCGGATGGCTGGGATCCCAGTACCGATATCGCTCTCGATCCAGTGTGCATACTGTGAAGTCTCGGCCTATTTTTCCGAAAGAAGTATCTAGAGGATATGAGCCATGAATGCTACAGCGGGGAAGACGGAGACTGATGGCTGGGGAAGGAGGTGCATGTTGGTAGCGTCATTCAACGATCGGCTCTCCAACAGAAACGGTTGGAATTTGGGGAAAAGAGTGGGGTTGGGCCAGGGGGGGTTGAGTGTCATGTGAGTCTTTGCTACTTCCAGCAAACGCAACTGTTAACTGGGCCTCATTCGTCTTCATGCATGCATCAATTGTGACAAGTTTGAGCGCTGCTTGAGAGATCTGAACCCTCGACAGTGTGTTGGCATCACCAACCTGTCACGGGCTGCAGCTGCTCGGACTTGTGGGCAGCTGTGCGTTGATGCTCATCACGAAAGGTACGGAGATATTGTACCAGGTCTCAACTAGGATGTCCAGCAGAGCAGTCTTCTCTCTACCACAGTAATGCTACGGATATCAAGGTCAAGGTCATACCCCACGCAAGGCCCCTCATGGGTAACGCCCTCCACAGCTATGGAACAGTATGACCTGGGGTTGTCTCGCAGTCAGTTGTTAAGTCGAGCAATAGGCCTGCCCTCGAATGTTCAGCTTTGTTATTGTTGGTGGATGAGCCCTTTGAGCCTTTGAGCTCTGTTGTCCCTACAAACGCGCCTTCACTAGCACTGGACAAACGCCCTCACCGCCCGATATCCATAGCCAGGTCCTCTGAGCCTTACGCTCAATCATTTCTCCTTCTCGCAAAAACAACTGGGCTGAGTTTCCCACAGGTATATATACCTTATTTGCAACAGATTACATGACTTTAGAACAGGACGGGGTTTCCTAGGTTGAGTCTCTCGGCCATGTAACTCCACGTCCGAGATGTGTTCTATTTAATCTCAATGGGTTCTGGGTTCCTGCTCCCTTCGCAGTCTCTGTATATCACATCTTGATACTTCGATACGAAAGACGAACAGCACTCAAACCGCAACCTCACACCAAAAGAACCAAGCTCACAATGCCTCGCGAACGTGCACCTTCTCTCCATGAGGATGACGGGCCGCGTACCCAAGAGCAAGCAAAGGTAAGCGCCAGTGCTCCCGCCCCTGTTAATGCCCTAACAACCACCCCAGGGAGCCCTGACCCCATTATTCTCACCCGCATCACAAGAATCCGCAACATCACAAGAATTCGCATCACCGAGAAGGTAGGCGACCTCTTCGCCTCCCCAGCCGGCAGCGTGTTAATCCACGCCTGCAACGGCCTCGGCTCTTGGGGGGTGGGCATCGCTCTGGCCTTCCGCGAGCGGTACCCGGCCGAGTTTCGGGTGTACCGGGCGCACTGCGCTCAGTCTACCCCCGACGAGCTGCTGGGCACGGCATTGCTTGTCCCAACACAGCCAGCCGGTGCCCTAGGCCGTGGGCACTACATTGGCTTCCTCTTCACCAGCCGGGGCAGCGGCATGGGGCGGCCCGACTCGCCCAGTGATATCCTCCGGGCGACGGGACCGGCCATGAAGCACCTCATGCGGCTGATTGCCGAGGAGGAAAAGAAGCCGGGAGCAAGCGCTATTAGCGAGCTGAGGATGTGCCGGATCAACACCGGGCTGTTTGCCGTGCCTTGGCCGCTGACCAAGGCCGCTATTCAGGCTTTGGTGCTGGGCGACGGGGAGGTCCCCGGGATTGCGAAGGAAGGCATCCTGGAGGTTGTGGCCTATGAGAAGGCTTAGATGGATGCTGATGACGGCGACAATAGCGAGGTCGTCGACAAAAGCCTGACTCTTAACGCAAAGCTGCCTTTCTTCAGTCCAGTCCGTGATGCTCGCTCCGCGACCCAAACTCCGTTCCGCAAGTTCGCCCATAAACCCAGCCGTAACCCTACCGGAACGCCATCGCCATGCGTAGATAACACCATGAGGGCATACTGCCCCTCCGAATAAAAATTCTCAAACAAAACCCTCACTTCCTCTTCCCACCATCCCCCCGTTCCCCTTCCAGCTCCTCCCCATCCAAATCCACATCCTCCTCGCCGACCATCATATCCGTCTTCCGCGCCCCACCACCTCCGCGCTTGGAAGCCCTCTTCTCGCGCTCCTTCTCAGCGGCCTTCTCCTCCCGATCAGCATCCTTCATGAGCTGATCCTCAATACTAAAATTCTTGCGGGCCGCCTCGATCTCGCGCTTCTTCTCAAACACCTCCTGGATCTTGCCCATGTAGCTCGGGTTGCGGCGCATGGCAAACTCAAAGTCCTCAAATTTCACCTTTTGCCGCCCCGCGTGTTGCGCCGCCCGCGTCGCCTCGAAGCTCACCCCCTGGATGAAGTCGGTCAGGATCTCGTCCAGCACCCGCACCGTCTCGGGCAGCGCCGTCCGCGCGTCGCCGTGGCTGTAGAGCAGTTGCGCTACTGCAGAGGGAAGGTTAAGTTGGGGGTGGTTTTATGGAGGAGGTGGAGAGGCGGGGAGAAGGGAGCGTACGCTCGGCATGGCCAAAGTTCATCTTGCCGACATTTTTGCCGGCGCGAGCCCGAGGCTCCATTTTCCTTTCTCGGTTCTGATGTGCTTATTGGGATCGGAGATGGACTTGTAGTCTCAGTGATCGAGTCTGAAAACCGCTGGGCAAGAGAGGTAGTTTTGGATGGACGATGAAGGTGTATGGGTTTCACGGTAGGTACGTCCTTGGTAAGGTAAGTCGGGGATAAAGTGTTTCCAGAAGGGTGGTTGATACCCGTACTTGATGCAACTATTTGGAAATGTTCGAGACGAGGTGAAGCACTGCGAACAACGGTGAGACAGCATCCACAATAACTGTGGGTTTCCTAGCAGCACGGATGCACCCAAGCCGCTAGCCTCACCCCCTGGTGTGTTTCTCAATTTTCTCTTGGCAAAACGCATTGATCCTGGAAATGTGTCTTTTCAGGAAGCTCCGAAGCTACGACATCGGCAACACCGAACCGTGGAGATGGCCTAAATGTACGGATACAGCTCGCCAACCTACACAAACCCGCAGTCGCTGCAATCGCTACGCTGGCTCAATCAACCTCCTAACGAAAGACCCGTCCGCCTGAGACAGCAGTCAACATGGTATGTGTCTCACGAACGACGAGTCCTCCTCCCCATCAAATCAACCGCTAGGCGCATCGCGGCTAATCCGCCCACCCTTTCTTTCCTCAGGCGGCGCTATTCAACTTCAAGAGCCTCCTGCTCGTCATCCTCCTGCTGATATGGTACGTTTCGCGGCAAATCTGGAACTGGGAAAAGGAAAAGAAGGCTAAGCTCGGTCTCCCAAACCCGCAGCACCTGCGCCTACGTGCACCAGATCTTCCCCGCCATTCTCGACCGCAACAAGACAGGGTGAGAACTTCCCTTTGCCTGGAAGAAACTTCTACCTTGGTCAGGACGGACGCGCTGACACGATCGGTACCGACCACGCGCCCCCAACGACAGCTTAACAGGCATATTCTGGAAGTGCGCAAGGATAGGGGAACGGTTAAGTCCCTACATAAGCCTATGTTGTGGGTTCATGGCGGTGGGTGGCCCCGGGTATTTGCTCGGTCCTTGGGTCAAGGCAGGCAGACGGGTGGTTTGGCTAACTCCGGCTGCGGCAGATTTCGATATTCCTTGGGATGTGATTCGGATTGTGCTGAGGCATACCTCCGTTGTGCATACAACCATTGAATTTTTCACGAGGTGCCTGCGTGGTCGGGGGCGGAGTTTAGGTGTCCTTCCGCAAGGTCTATGTTCGCGTCTATGTGGTTTCACGGCGTTCAGGGTAGTCTATTGCGCAATCAATGAGGGCAATCAATTCAGGCGATATATGTTTGCGTATGGCGACAGGAAGAGGTCAGATGCCATCTCCGTTTCCTGGTTTCTCGGGCATCGCCGAACTCTAGGGGGCAGCACGGGCGGGCCGTCGGAACTGGTCTTGTGAGGGAAAACGAGGCCATTCCGCGGATTCGAGCTTCGTCCATATCCCGTTTGCTACCAGACAAGTCGTGCGAAACGCTGCCCAATGGCCAGCTGCTGCGCAGGTCAAGCGGAAGGCCCGGAAAAAGTTTGGCTCTTTTTACCTCGGCCCGTGGCATCGGGTCGGGGCAGAAGCTCGGAAGCCGAGTAGGACAGGCCAGGGCGGGCTGCCGAGGTGGGCTACCACGGCCCGGCCGGCACATGACCTGGTGATCCGTTGTTTGCCCCCTCATACATGTGCTCTCCGATTGCGACTGGTCCCTGAGCTTACATCGGCTGCGCCGGGTCGGGGTAAGGCGAGTCTTTGGAGTAATATTAGACGGGACGGTTCCACCTTATGGAGGCCCGGGATCTCCGGAATAGGGGCCGAGGCCATGGATTTCTCAAAACCCGAGGCCGGCTTGGCAAAACCCGAAGTCAAACTACATGTTGCGATGACGGATTCCAAACGACTTCACTTCCTGTACAGGCAAGGCCCGCGTAATACATGCCCTCGCCATACGGGCCAGCAAAATGAGTAATTGTAAGGGGTAGCTCTTACACTAAACTCAACGACACAGACGAAGTGCCGTTTACAGCTTTCCAGAGAACTGCTGCTAGACTAGAGATGTTTGCTGATCCTAATAATGCATCTAGAGGTGGTCGTTGTATCCGCCTTCTTTCCTCTCACCTGACCGGTCCGTTGCAGCCGTGACATGAGATGAGATCGCCGCCGGGCGGAAGGAGACAGGGTCCACCGCCCGCCATGAACGGACAAGGATCATCTTTGGGTATGTATGTACATACGATCCTCGGTCGAGCTCACATCTCGAAGGTAGTTAACCAGTTTTTGTTGTTCACCTAGGTTGGCCGTGCTCTGGCAGTTTGGAAACGGCCGTAGCAAGAGTGCAACTGCAAGGCGCAACATAGAAGCCTGGTAACAAGATATCCCAGGTAGGTATGTACGAAGAACCTGTTCATAACTGGGCGCGAGTACACTACTTTCTCTAGCAGGCGTGTGAAACAAGAGCCTGCAGGATCTACATCTTACCTTACCTCGGTTGGATCGCGTGCGTGCGAGCTTGAGAGTACATAGCCTCGTCCCTGGAGTCGTCTAGGCAGGAGGAGCTTGGCAGCGGCGGCAAGTGGACGACGGCGATGCCGCCTAGCCGACCTCGAGTCCTCAACCTGTACGTTTATATCCTAGAGATATGACTGATCATGTTGCTGCCCGCATGCATAACCCGGCTTCTTGGAATATCAGGGTAGTAGCTGTCCCGGCAGAAGAGATAGGGACTCCAATTCTCAAGAGTATTTTGTTAGACGCTCTGGAATGAAGGCTAGTCACGACAACCCAAAGACCGCCGTGATACGGGATTCTAGTATAGGTACCTAGGAAAGAGAACAAATCTGAGGTGGTTCTGCGACGAGGAACAGAAACTAAATGGGTTCGGGCGGCTGTTCGTTGCTACCTAAGGTCCGGCTGGAGCGGCCGATATGGTGACACCTCAACTTCCATAGAAGGCTCGATCGAAGTCTGTGTCTGCAACTCCACATACATCGCAGGGGCGAGTGGCGCTTGTATTTGAGGTGTTGGAGCGTGTTGGATGAGGCTCAGGTATTAGAAGCGCGCCTCACCGCCTCCAATGGGGTGGACATGGACAATGCCTGATGTGAAAGATTCTTCTAGAGGCTTGAGTGGCAACAAGATCGACCTATGGTTGGTTCTCAAGACACGATAGACGAGACAGCCTCAGGAAAAAGGAGAGACTGTCGGGCTGCCAAAGATGCAGGCCTGATCCCAGATCGCCATATGCAATTGCTGCACGATTTCACGATGCAGCTCCCCTGGCGATTTTCGATTGGCTCAAACGCCAGCTTTCTCGAGACAATGCTGCCGTACTTTTTGTACCAATTCGTCCATGCTTGAGGCAGACCATCATCAGCTTTTTACCCCAGTATGACTCGCCGGCGCCACTCCTTTTATAGCCCGGTGGCAGAGGTGAGGCGATTCGGGCTCCAATTCCTTGTCTAGTTTCACGGAATGCACAGTGCCCAATACAGTGGCGCGTCCCCGGGCCGCAAGCGTTCATTGACAGCGCAACGCAACTTGCCTGCCAGCATTGGAATTCCATGTTGCACTCTGATGAGAAAGCACATTCTGGCGTGGTCGTGGTGGCAACAGGGCAATGGTGGCAGCATTCGCGCCCTCGTTGTCTTCGGAACAACAAACGGAACACCCATAGCAACGCATCCTGGAGGTGCATCCTCATGTCGTCGGCCGCTCGACATTCGACAATACTTTGGAGCTATTTTCGAGAACATGAGCTAGCAAGGATTGAGGAGGTCACCTGGCTATCGGCGAGCACGCATGATCCATGATCGCAATTTCAACCTGCGTTTGATTGCGTGCCTGCGGGTGAGCCCCTGGCGACCCCGGTCATGGTCGGATTCCAGGTTGCGGGATGTTGAAATCTCGAAGATGAGGTAAGCTGCCAAGGGCGACCGCTGTGGGGATTTTGTCAGCCACATGGCAATTGCTGGGATTCGAAGATTCGGGACGGGCCCGCTTGTTTGGAATCGGGTGTTTTACCGTTTGTGTTGAAGTTCTACGGAGACAGGATCAGGATATAAGGAATTGTACTCCGTAATATGACAGGATTCTTTGTACCGAATTCGTGGATACAATACCTCAGTTACCGGGAATGCACCATCGTGAAAGTGTATACAGCACCGAGTGTCCGGCATCGCCTTCGGGGTCTGTGTCGCCCAGCCGCTGGGGCTTGCTGTCCGTATGCGTGGAAATTGTTGCGCATGTTGGCTTCAGGTTTGCCTGAGGGCTGATAGCACAGCGGTAGTGTTTCCTTGTCATGCCCGAGCGTATTTGCCCCAATGTAGGTAGCATCTCTGCGTCTAGCAGCACACTATGGGAATACTGCGCAGTAGTGTACTGCATTACGAAGGACAGTGGAGAAAAGAAACGTGCTGTGCAGGCCTAGGTCTGACTCGAGAAAAAGCACAGCATCGCATCAGCCATGACCTCTTGCATAGGAAGGCAGCGGGCGTTTCGACTAAGGTAAACTTCCATTGCCTACAGTGGCCGCTGCGGTGGAATTCCATCCACGGTCCATGTCCATTCCATAGGGGCTCGCTGATAATGATTGGGTTTTGCTTTGGGACTGACAGATCACTTTTGGCTCAGGCTTCCTTGCATTGCGCCCTGACCTTGAGGGTTCATCCAGTCCTGGCCGACTGTATCATATTCCTCGCTCCCGACAAGAAAGCAGTTTCCGCCGTTGTGATGAACCCAACGTTTGTCGGCCACCTTCATTGTGTTCCATCATCTCAACGGGAGAGTAACTTGGAAGGATTGCTGAGTACAATGCGCCTGAAAGTGGTGGAAGACAAGTTGGATGTACGAATCCGAGTCATATAATTTCCCGTCTAGATGGGCCAGATATCGTATGTATTCACGTTTGTACTCAGTAAGATGGTGTATTTTCCCTGTCCTGTATGTCAAGTACAACTGCGGATGCGGACCACGATGCTCCGAATCGATGAGTTGAACAGAGAACGAACCGAGAAACACAAGGCGAAAAGAAAGTGCAAGACCTGGCCACCTCCTTTTTAACTTTTCAACTCGGAGAAGGCCTGACGGGGAACTCCCCCACTCCTTACCTGTCCGAGCAATGCCTGAAGCTCTGATTGGTGTGCTACATATCCTGACCACACTATCGACGGACGGGAGCAGATCTGCGATGCATCGAGATGATCAAAGGCAAAGTTGACTTGTGCGCTCTAACTGTTCCAAAAATGTTGGAGGATGACTTGATAAGCAGCCTGAGAGTGGCACTTGCATTCGCCGCTGTTATGCCGTTCTAACAGCCTGATTATTTCGGGAAATTTGAACCACTGAAGCGCCTTGCCCGGCTGCAACAATCATTTCTCTCGCTGCAAATGTAGTGCACATACGGTTACATGGTAACGTTATGTATTTACCTAATTTACGAAACAAACCTCCATACCGGACACTTGGCAGGCGCATGTTTAACCAAAAGGTGATGAATGCCCGTCGACATTGTTTGACCTCGACCGAGGAATCGCCCAAGATTGATGAAACGCCTCAACGGGAGCAAATCCACCAGGCATAACGTTACAGCTGGATGAGTGCATCCTGTACTTCGTGAGGTATGCACTGTATAAAACGGAAATAATGTAAGGTTAGCGCCTGCAACGTACGAATGGCTCTGCTTTGTTGCTGGCGTGTTTGCCGCCTCGGAGTGACCTGACCGATGATACGGATACTCGGTGCCTCTGCTGTTGAGCCCCCTAGGATCGGGCTGCACCTTACGCCTGACTACCGGTACCATACTGCCCGACATGACCTGACTCTCTGCTCGCACAGCGCAATGGCTACAAACAAGTTCGTGCGATGTACGCGGTGTCCTCGCCAAACCTGACGGCTCACGCTTGATTTGTGATAATGACTACCTGACTTCTGGGTGTTTAAATACCGGAGGACAAGACAGTACATCGGTAATGTACTGTAATTATTTACCTACTGTGGTACTGTGTAAGGTAGGTATTGTACCCGCTGAGAGAAAGGGCGGTCCTGAGGCGGATTCCAGATGTGTGGGTCGCCCCTCCCTTCAGAGAAGGGGGTGTTGCATGGTCCACGGCAAGCCTGATGCTGCATGGGGGCGGTACCTGAAAGGTGTGTCTTTATTGATCATTTTTTCGATGTGGGACTGGGTCGTCTCGTGTGCTGGCCGCCAGCACGGCAGGAGAAGGCAAGGGGAACCGCGAAAAAGAAGAGTTCCCACAGTCTAACGTGAGCTGGGGTGCAAGGGTGCCATTGCCGCTAGTTCTCCCTTGCTACAAGCGTTTGGGAGGCCCAAAAGCACTGTCACCTCAGATGGCCCACTCCTATGTCGTGGCTCTCTCCTTTCCATGCAATCTCGTCTCCCACCCTTTCCCATCTCATCACTCACACTCCTTTGCGCTCTTACCATCTCCATTGAACTGACACATAATAATACTAATTGACAGACGGCCGCACCTGTCTGCTTACTTTCGCTCCTTTCGTCCCTTTCTGCTCTTGTTTGCCGTCATCTTCTCACCGAAGCCATACCTGCGCAGCGTATACACTTCGCTTGAAGGTTCCGGTTTTGTTTTCGAGGCCCCAGACACTGGACTACGCTCGTGCATGCAGCGGCAGTACATATACTCTTCCCCTACCCACCGCCTCTTCTTCCTACCCACACTGCCGTGCTTCCTTTCTATTTCCGCTTGGTTCAATATTGGGTCGACTGGCACCTTCTAGTCGCATGAGCCTCGGAGCTGGGCCAAAACCACCGTCCGCTCTCTCCATACTGCTCCCGTCCAAGCTTGCCTACCACCCATAATCGACTCCGGTGACATTCGTTTCACGCGGTACTTTGTTCAGCGCGCGCGCTGCTTGCTTCCGTCGGTCAGCAAACCGCGCCATCGGGGAGCATCGACATTGCAAATTTGGCACTCGACCAGGAACCGTGCAGGTGAGCCTGACCTCCTCCGCTTCTTCCTCGAGCGAGGCTTGTCACCGGGGACCTTACTCTCTGAGCGACCACTGGTACAGTGCTTCATGCATTCTCCCGGTGTCACGAGACCTCGTCTCCGGATTGTGTTGCATACCGCTTTGTTTGTCCCTGCACCTTGCCGGCTATATTCCCCGTTCGAGTATGCTGCAGTGATGCTAACCAGGACAGCTGGTCTTCCTCTCTCTATATAATCGTGGGAGAGTCAACTTGTGAAGCGACTCATCATCTGGTGCCAATTGAGATCTGATTGCGCTCTCATCTCTTTTGGTCTGCATTGCATCGATAAGCCGTCGATTCACGATATCGCAACAGCACCTGCCGACGTTGAAGATGGGCGATCAAGGTGCTGGTGGGGGAATCGAGAGCCACATGCCCACCCATAGGAGACAGGATTCCGGCGAGGAGCCGATACCGGCCGAGCCCGCTCCGGAGACGCGGAATCCAACCCCCGAGTCGGATGTTTCAGACATAGCACCGGCTGCCCAAGATTTACCCCGTGGTTCACGCGACCTTGGCGCCGGCGGACCTGCACCGGGGGGCACTGCTGCGCCGGGGCTATCTAGAAATCCATCTTCTTGCTCGACGAACTCTAGCACAAAACAGAGCGATGAATATCTCACAGCCCACGCACCACCACCAGACTCCAGACCCTTTTTGGGGTCTCGTCCAGTGAGCATCGTCGCAGATCGCCCGCTCGAGCCGCCAGTCACAAAACAAACTCTGAGCGAACTCGACGTCACAAAGATTGTACAAAATCCGAAATTGCGGCATGATATTAACTTTGATCCCGAGCTCCATTTCCGACCGAATTTGGATGGAGAGAAGGGAAGGAGGAAGCAGGAGAAGGCTAATCAGTTCTGGTCGACGCTCCTCGAGCAGCTGGTCATGTTCGTCACGGACCGCGAGCAGTTTCAAGTGAGATACCCGAACGGGGACTGGTGTCTGCCATCGCTCTTGCAGGCAGTCCGTGAAATCGTCGAGACGCTGGTGCCGCAGCGGGATCGGGAGCTTCTCGATGAGGGTCTCAACGTTGAACTCTTGATGCAACAGTTCAACCGCGGCGTTGCCGATCTCGAGAAACTAGCGTCGTGGCTGGCCGGCGTGCTCAAGCTCCACTGTGCCCCGATGCGGGATGAATGGGTCGACGAGATGTACCAGGAGCTGAGCAACGGGAACCGCAACAACGACATGACCGAGCTCGTGAAGGGTATGCGGAACCTGCTCAGCGTGCTAGAAGCGATGAAGCTTGATGTGGCGAACCACCAGATCCGGTGCCTTCGCCCGGTGCTGATCGAGGACACGGTGCATTTTGAACAGCGTTACTTCCTCAAAAGGATCGAGTCGAGAAAATCCAGCATTGCGCCCGCCCGGTTGTGGTACTTGGCGGCTCAGCAGCATGTTGAGCGAGAATATGCGAACTCGCGTATTCCGTACTTGAACGCCTTCGGCGAGATGACTGTCTTCTTTGACGCTCTTTCTAGGCTAGTCCTTCCGTCAAGCTCGACCAAGGTCCTGAAATCGACGTTTTCATTCGATGAGGATCGGCTTCTCAAACTCAGATCCGACATGTACGACAGCATCTGCTTGGAGATTTGCATGAGGAGATACGAGGACCTGGAACGCCTATCCAGGGTGTCACAAATGTTCCAGAGGCCGCCGTCATACGTCAGCGAGGCGCCCTCGGCGAACAATCGATCCTCGTGCGATTTCAACTTCATGGCCCCGACTACATCGCGTCCGTCCAGCCTCGCTCTCAGCGACCATGGCTCCAACTTCTCTTCGCCTCGTACTTCGGGTGTCTTCTTCCCGCAACCGTCGTCAGATGCCGCAGAGTCCCGCACTAAAGCACGTGACCTCTACAACTCACTCCTTGCCCTTCTTCATACGGCACCCCAAGCCAACTTCTCCGAAGGCGTTGCATCCCTTTCTCCGGCAAAGAGGTGGAGGAGTCTGGCGGACGCGATGGCCCTGCAGATCTTGCGCTATGCGAATGCGCCTCCGTCATTGCCAGGATTCGAGAAGCAGCTTGCTGCGCGGCTGAGTGACGTTCACAATGAGTTGTTCCGTGAGGTGGAACAACAATTCCACCAGCGGCTGCTGGCGGAGCTCGCGAAACGGGTCAGCGAATTCAAGAATCTCTCGGGGCTTCAGCTCTTCTCGATTGTGACAGGCGGCCGGATGTACGGCGCCGGTCGGCCAAGCCAGCGTGGTATCAGCGCTTTTGGAGATGTCGGTGCGCCGCGCGACCCTCGCGAGGACGCTGGCATTGAGGATATGGCAGTCCGGCTGGCGCATCTCGGAATCCTGCATTGGCGGGTGTGGGCACCATTGGTGTATGAGGGCGACGTTGAGGATGAGCTCAGCTTCTTCCAGGACCAAGGTCTCGGCTGCGCATGATGCCCTACAGGCTTCAGCCCACTTACTATCCTTCTACTACGGCAAAAACTATTTCGAAGACACCATTCGACTCTATTACGATATTTAATCTGGGCCCGACGCCGGAAGCTGGGTTGCCGCATTTCCTTAGGGCTCTCCCGACCTTGATTCGTCAATGCAGCAATTTCCATTTCCCCTCTTTGCCTGAATATCTCTCTTATCGGCGGAAATACCCCCATCGACGAGTTTTAATTTGCATTTCTCCTCGAGGCCACGAGAGGCCACGATCAGCGGCAGCGTCATGCTGCCCAGAGCGGGAGCCAAGAGATGGAACACGGAGTTTTTGAGCACACAGCATTGGCGTTTTGCCCTCTATCTGTCTGGGCTTTTGAGTGGGCGGCGTGGCTACAGTCGTTTTTGGGACTATCTATCAATTTTTTTTTGTTTTATTACCCCATACCATCCAACAAAGTCGTTATCGACCCTGATATGCTTTAGGGTGAGGGAGAAACCTGAGAGACCATAGACAGAAGAAGCATGCTTGAGTTTAGAGGTTGGTTGGCTCGGGGCTTTGCATTGGTTGAGTTGAGCCTACCTTAGACACACAGAAATAGACGGCTCGTCCGCCAGATTGATTCACTGCATTAATCCTCTGCTGCCTCTGTACTGTACTGCATTGGCCGTGTGGATATCTGAGGCACGTCCGAGATGCCGCCTTGGTGTATAAGTGAGGCGAACGGAGGATGATTCGGCTTTGGTCGCTGCGCTATCAGCAACAGTGCATGTTGCATGGCATGCCGATTGCGGAGGGTGAAGTGAACGCAGTGCTGGATAGGACAGTACATGGCAGCATGTTGAACAGTTCAACGCGCATTGAACCAAAAGCACATGTAAGGCGTTGATGTAACTGTAGAGTATGCAGTAGACAGACATATTATGAGAGATTTGAAACGGGTGTGGCGTTGTACGCTGCGGCGATGTGAAGGATTGACTTGAAGAAGAAAATGATTCCATTTTTAGGCCATCGCGAACCCGGTGGATGATTGGCTGCCGCGTTCCGGGGATATGGCTTTGGATTTCTACTGCATGTAGGTATATGACTTGAGGTGTGGCTATAGTGTAGATGCAGTCATTTGACGTTATGGAGTCAACGTTATGCGTGTGTGTGGTGCGAACTGCGGGTTTGGAACTTGGAAACCCCCGAGTCAGAGTGAGCTGTTCTAGTGGACGGAGGTAGCATAATGTTTAATTTTCCTGACTTGCATAATCCGTACTTGGGTATCAACACTGCTACAGAAAGCAGGCAACAGCAACAGCAACAGTGGTTTGGTGTGGAAATGGAGAGATTGATTGCAAGTTGGATGATGGGGGTTTGATACACTAAGCTGAGGTGTAGTGTGCTAGGTAGGTGAGTGGGGGCTCACTTCCGGGACTGGCTCGGTTTGGTTGTGATTCCGGGGCGGCCGGAGGCGGCGACGGAGCACAGCTGGTTGAAGTTTGAACGTTCTGTAATGTATTGCGTATACGGTACATGTCACGCGAATTATGTCCGTATGGAGCAACTCCGAGTCTTGTATCTGACCCGAGTATTCGTGATCATACACTAAAATCTCTCGTGTTCACACATCAGATTGCGGTCGGATGTTGTGAGTTTGATGAACCCACCTCATCATAGCCTTGCATAGGCGCGAGGTACATAGGTCAGGTCATGACAGGGCAAGGCGGCCAAAAGTGTGGTAACACAGAGATCGGAATCCAAACCAAGTATCGTCTCGTAAAAAGGTACTGTAGATTCTCCCGCGGTTCCACCCTCCCGTCCTCCCTCCCGCGTGCATATTTCATGAAAAAAGATCGGTTGCTACAATAGGTACGTAATGCCAATCGACGGGCTGATCCGGCCTCCAAGTCGTACAACACACGAGATGCATACTTTTATCTATCTACGGACAGGTACCTGTAAATCCACCCCCCCCCCCCCCCCCCCCAACACACTCCCCATCTAAGAGTATATGCTCAGACGCATACCACACCCTGGCCACGGTCTTCGGGCGGCAGGCAAGGTGGTGTAACTTGGTGTAATCAGATGCATTACATGTAGTTCAAGACGAGGTGGAGCCCGGCATGTAACCCCCATTCACCCCTTTCCTTCCAGAAGGCTTCGAGAATCTGGGGGTGGAGAGTCATCAGTCCCAAGGGCGTAGGTGCTTTATGCGGGATTTTAATTTTGCTACGGCGGCAATGCACATTGAATGTTCTAGTCCTGCGCGTGGTACCTCACGTAGACAGTCAGGGGAAATGACAACAGAGAAATACACCACACTATGTACACCACACTATCGACAAGGCCAAGGCGATATGATAGTCTCCAACACCACAGCCGTAGGTGGTTTCTACAGCCTTGTTTCTCCCTCTTATCCCACGCTCCTCCCTTCCTTCTCCCCCTCCTTCCTTTTGATTCGAACAGTAGCCAAAAACAATCATGCCTCCAGCCCTCCTCGCCCGGTTATCAAGCGGACAGTCTTTCGATTTCGATCAGTAAATATCAGTCGTCACGTTACTCGCCTCAGGAACAAAGCCCACTATCTTAGCCATCTATCTTGGAGATGAACGGAACTGAGGGGCCGATCATCATCCCACTCGGAGTCAATAGCTTAATGCCCTCTAGCCACGCAGCCAAAGCAAGACACGAGGGAAGAGCCGGGCGCTGCAGATTTGTAGAATAGGGGCAATTTCGAATGACCAGATAGATGCTCACCTGATCAAGACCATCACACACGTTCAGCAGTCACGGATATGTAGTACCGTATCCATCCGCTTCCCAAGCTTCTTCTAAACCGCCCGCACACAACGTAACCAGAGGCAAAGCAGGTAAAAACCGACAAAAACGATGTGAGATATCTATTCTATCACATGCATACCATACTATACACTGCCTATTCCCCCACACCCCACTACATGTACACTCTCTCAATCAGCCCATGTAATCCTTCAATTCGTCCGACTCTTCCAACATCTGTTTGAACGAGAACGGGGTGAACGGCCAGCCGGCAAACTCGGCAAATTTTGAAAACGACTCGACCCAGGCGAGACGCAACGAGTGAAGCTGCAAAAGTCTAAGTTAGCTTATCTCCCGTTGCAAACAAGGGACAACACCATATATGGCACAATGAATTATGACGGAGGGACAGAAAGAAAAAAAAAAAAAAGAAAGAAAGAAAGAAAGAAAGAAAAGACTCACCATAGCCGAGACACCCTCCATGATGATCAGAATGATACAGCTCAGACAGAAAAAGGCGGCAAAAATGACAACAAGGAAAATAGCCCCGCCAATGCCCGTCATTTTCAGCGCCGGCCCCATGGTCATGGACCACAGCACAGCCGAGAGCTGCTGGTGGGCGAGCGACAGGGCCCAGAGGCGGAGGTACGACGCCGTGTGTGAGACACAGTTGAGGCAGAATTCTAGACATCAGGGTGGTTAGCCACAAGAGCAAAAAGAAAACAAAAGGAAACTTACCAATGGTATGAATAATCTGATGAATCATAACCTCCGAAAACTCAAACTCCTCCCCATGCTCTCCGCCACCCTCCCCCTCATCCTCATCCAAATTCTGCGCAATCATAGCGACGCCCTCGCCTTCACTATCCAAACTTGCCCCGCGACCGTTCGCAACATTCTGCCCCGCTGCACCATCATCCCCGTCGGCATCATCGTCCAGGGCGCTCACCCTCACTGCGCGCTCGCCGATCCCGCGATAGCCTTTGCCCCGGGCGCGGTTATGCTCCCAGCGCAGATAGAAGGGCTTGAGGAACAGGAGGATTGGCACCTGAACGACGGCGAGCAGCAGCAAAAAGACCTGCACGTACTTCTGCCCCGCGTACAGCTGCTCGGCCGGGTCGACCTTGCCCGGCTGCAAAAACATGTAGATGAGCATGTTGAGCAGTCCCGGCGGGTTCCTGCCAATGGCGAACCAGTCGACGGTCCACTTGTAGACGATGCACACGACGAGATAGCCGAAGATGGACTGGAAGAAAATCATCCCGGGGACAAAGTTGCCCCAAATGTCAATGGGCCGCTTGAAATGCCGCGCGTTGATGTACGAGAAGCACAGCGAGTACGTCATGTGCGCCCAGCCGAGGATGATGCTCATCTTCATCTTGTAGCTGTTGGTGAAGAGGAGGTCGTTGTCGGTGCCGTGCCATCTCCAGTCAAGGCCGAACGGGTACCGGTAGTTGGGGTCCCGCAGCCGGGCAACCAGCTGCTGGCCGGTGCGGTAGTCGGGCGGCACGACCCACTCCCACTGGCTCTTGAACAGCGTCATCGACTTGGAAAAGACGTCGTTGTATATGAGACCCGTGTAGATCGAGAAGCAGGCCATGACCAGGGCGATGTACCGACCGTAGTAGGCCATGGCGAAGAGCTCAAAGGTTACCTTCTTCAGGGGCTTCTCCCAGTAGATCATGGCGAGAGCGGCGGAGAGCATAATGACGGCGTGGCCAAAGTCACCAAACATGACGGCGAACAGAAAAGGGAAGGTAACAATCACGGGAATGGCCGGGTTGACCTCCTGGTACGTGGCGGTCCCATAGGCGTTGACAATGGTCTGGAATGCTTCGGTGAACTTGTTCGTCTTGAGGTACGTCGGCGGCTTCTTGTTGGTCCGGATCTCGTTAATGATGGACGGCACTGACAGCCCCGCCCGGTTCGTCACGTCCTGCAGTGTCGAACGAATGAGCGGGAGGTCGTTCCTGGGGCACCAGCCCTCTGCGATGAGGGTCCGACGGGCGCGGTCGTACGAGAAGAGGTTGAGCGTGTTATACACGGCCTTCTCCTTGCTGATCAGAATCATCCACGCCGACAGAGAGCGCGAGATTTGCGCGAGCTCGGCCTCGAGCGTCTGCTGTGTGTTGCGCAGAACGTTTTGGACGTCGTTGAGCCGGGCATTCACCTCGTGCACCTGGTCCCTCCGCAGATCGCTGTTCTCGTCGACGTTGTAGATCTCGGCACCCATGGACTCTGAGATCTTGCGAATCTTGGCCAGGATCTCCTTTCCGTGCGCGAAAATGACAAAAACGTTCTTTTGCACCGGCTCGTTGTTGGTAGGGTCGATCAGAGGCTCGGGAATCTCGGCTTGGTTCATGTAGAGGTTACCGCGCAGCGTTCTCCACAAAATGCGCTCAAAGGCAGCGACCCGGTCGCGGGAGATCACACCGGCGACGAATCCAATGTTCATACCGGAGAAAGACCGCTCGACCTCGGGCGCCGCCGTGTGGTGTTCGATGTCCTGCAGCAGCGGGGCGTCGTCGTCGTCGGTTGAAGCCCGGATCTCGTCCACGTTCCCGTGGGCGCGGTCAAAGAACCCGCCGGCCTCACGTAGCACCCACCGCCACTCAGTGAGCTCCACTTCGCGCTTCTTCAGCGTCTCATAGCTCTCGTTTAGCGAGGAGATGCGCTGCTCCAGGTTCTGGCAGCGGTCGGCCAGCTCGTCAATTTCGGTGGTCGAGGGCGGGGCGAGGGTATCGACATCCAGGTCGAGTTTGCGGAGGGGAATCCCGGCCTTGTCCATCTGGGCGTGGAAGTAGCCTGCCGAAGGTTAGCAAGCCTATGATTTGGGGAAGCGCAGCGAGAACCCGTGGAGGGGACATACGAAGCTGGCGTTCAACATTGTCGAGGCGGCGGATATCCTGAGTAAATGCTCTTTGGAATGCTGTCAAATCGCCGTTGAGCTAGACAGATAAGCAAAGTCAGTAGAGCAAGCAGATAATAGACCAACGAAAGAATGGATGGTGGGATCGCACGTCTCGGAACTGCACCAGGCCAACTTCGCCCAGGGCATTCACGACTTCGCGGCCGATTTCGTTGGAAATGTAGAGCTGCACCATGCTCATGTCCGCCGAGCGGAACGGCGTGTCCCGTGCCGGAGCCATCGCAACGGTCGGTCGAATGGGCCGATGGCTACAGGCGATGTCGATGGTGATAGCGAGGATGACAAGCGGAAGCCAACAACGGTTGTTGGAGTTGGATCGAGCTGTTAACGTTAGCTCATTGCCTTGTTTGACCAGGGGGTCGGCAAAGCCTCGTGGCGCAGCCCCGTCCAGGGTTAGGGTACTTCGTCATACACAAGACTCCACCTTTCTGAACGTCTTCGTACGTTGCAAGTTGCAACAGCTCCTTCTCTCTCTGCCGCGAGTCAGATATGGCCCGCATGGATCAAATTACGTTCATACTGCCTTTCCAGCATTAGCCATGGGCCGATCATCGGTTTGAAGCATTCCGAGTCCACGGGTAGCGCGACTCACTGATCCGCCAGCGGCGCTACGTTCATCATCATGTTCTTATGGAGATGGTCGACTATCACGCGCTTGACGGGAATCATGCAAGCAACTTACCAGTATGCCGCCAATTCAGCCTTCAAATGTCCATTCGCTGTCCCGAGCCCAGCCAGGTTGGGCTTCTAGGCACAGCCTTACGAAGTAACATTCTGTTACTGCTCTGCGTTTGCTTTGCAAGATCTTACGGAGTTTGGACAGAATCGACAACCGGAGAATCCAGTACGGTCCCATGCCTTTGGGCTTTCCATAGAATCTTCCATACGGATATTGCCTGGGTCTATTCACTACTTGGGTGATATTCCAATATGTCCAAGGACTTTCATGTCTCCTAGAGCATTCTTCACTAATGTTCCGCGTGGCTGGGCGGAAGGCGAGCATCGTCTTGCTTTCAAACCGCTTCGTGCAGCATGCGATGCAACGATGCGCCGGATTCCAAGCCTGTTGCCGGTCGAGGGGCCAAGCTTGACACGAATCTCCAGGTCCGCCTCGAGGTCGTTGTCAGGAACTGGGAGTTTCGCGACCAAGGCGGCCACGCATTTGAGGTGAATGCCCTTCTTGCACCGGGCGTTCTCCCGCAGCATCCACACGCCACGGTCGGTGTGCACTCTGGACCCCCGAATGCACTGCCCCCAAGTCTTCTCTTGCTCGCTCTTGCGCTCAATGCCGAGCGCGCCTTCGGCGCCAGCGGGTTTGTAGCCGACTTGAACTCGCCGGTGAGCTTCCTGCGGACCTTCTCGACCGTCTCCTCGTCGTCGACGCTTTCGGGCTGAAGCAGCGCAATGGTGCAGGCTGAGCTCGACGCCAGCTTCCCTGACACGCATCTCCAAGGGGGTGGATGGTGCAGGCAATACACCACAAAATGCCCGGACCCGGCGTCGCGTTAGGACACGGTGACACAATTCCGTACTCAACGCATTGTCTGGTCGCTATCAGGCGGCATTTCCTGATTTGGACGCCAGTGATGAGAGCGGGATCGACAAACTCGGCTTTTTCATCCTCAACGAGTTCTTCCTCGGCATCAACGTCAAGCTCGAAGGTGAGATCAAAATGTGGATCATCGCTTGTGAGCGCCTCGATGTCTTCTGCGAAATCCGGGACAAGGCTTTGCCCCTTTGGTATGCCTTTCAACCTGTACAAGTCAGTGAGAATGACGAGAGATTCGCATCCGACTTTGCAATACGTATACACTACTAGGCATTGCCAAATGTCAACTACACGTACAGGGTCAAGCCACTCAATACCATGAAGCCCCACTTCTAGCATTGCTTTTTCTGTCACCATTAGGTGAGTCGTCAGGTGAGTGGCGGCTAGCCACCCGCCGCCTCACCGCCGGCTCTTCCATCAAGGTGTTTGCCATAGAAGAGCAGAGCCCAGTGCCGGCCCGACTTAGCGACATATCACTAGCCCGAGCTATGCGTCTATGACAGCGCTGGCGTGAACCCCAAACGAGATGGTAACTCAAGATGTCTTTTCTTGCAGGCGTCAGCGCCAATGAATCCGCCCTCATCGATCAATACACGGCACTCGTCCAGGCCTCCCTACAGGGAGACCTTATTGAACAGGGAGAGCTTATCGAAGGTGTTGTTGAGGCACTGAAAAGAGACATTGCAAGAACCAGCTATAAGAATTTCCCTTGCATTTGCGCAATATTGGTTTCCACGATCTATTCGCACCAACAGAACTGGGACACCGCTGTTGACTGGGCTCAAACAGCTTTAGACAAGGCACAGCTCTCCGAAGACCCCGAGCTAGCATGGGAGGCTGCTATGTGTCTTACCATTGCCTGGCGAGACCAACTGGTGTCGAGAAATAGCCATCGACTTGGCGACTTTGATGACTTCAAGGCTTTTTGTGATCAGTTGGGTTGAGAAGACCGACGCGGGACGGCGGGTGGTTCACCAAATCGAGATGCTTGGTTGTCTTTCCCAGATTGAAGACCTGAAAAGCAAGCAGGCTAGTTGTGTGGAAAGAGAGAAAAGCGCCAAGGAGGCACTTGCGTGGTTGGCGAAGGCGATGGACTTCCTGGAGCTTCTGCCAGAGGGGGAAGAGCGGATAGCAGTTCTGGCCGATATTCAATTTCGACTAGCAGCCGTACTCTGCTCGGACTACTGGGCAGCCTCATATCCAGCCGCAATCAGCTGTCTCGAGCTCGCACGTTTCCTCTATTCTGCAGTGGGAGATAACCGGGGGGCAACAGGAGCGCAGACCACGAAGCCGCTGATATATCAATACTGGATCTATGGAGTGTGCATCGGAAAGGGAGTGCCTTCTCATGACGTCGTCGACGTAGAGAGTGTTCTCAACAAAACCTTGGCGGCTTGGGAACATGTTGAGAAGAATCTCCTTGACTATGGCATGAGCTTCCAACTTGTAAAGTGCCGGTTCGACAAGGCACTGATTTGGGAGCATGCGTACCAACAAGGCCAAGTCGAAGCCCTCCAGTATGCACTCGAAGAGCTGGCTGCGGCCGAGGATATTCTGAACCGGATATGAAGCGACATGACCATTGAGGAGGAAGGGGAAACTTTCAGGTACAAAGCCGCGTTGGTGGAACGAACAGCATTGGTCTGTGAACTCGGCGTCAGTCTCAGTGTTGAAGCGGGACAGGTTGGGGACGCCTGGGACTGGGTTCAAAGGCGTAAAGCGCGAGCCTTTTTCGACCTACTGAGCAAGTCCGCAGTATTCGGAAATCCGTCTTGCGATAGGTCCGCTTCAGAGACATGGTTAAGGAGTCTAGCACAGAGACTAGGAGTCGGCCCCTATATTGGGAAAGACGTAACCAAGAAGTCGTTTTTGGCAGCGACTAAAAAGCCCGGTTTGGCCATCTACCATGGCCATGCAAGGCTCGATGCCTCCCACCCGCTGCAACCAGCCCTGGTTCTTAATCCGGACGACGTCGCCGAGTTCTCCAACCGCTACCTGACAGCTCGTCAAATATTGAACACACGTCTCCAGGTTGCGCTCTTTGTCATGATTACCTGCGAATCCGCAAAACAAGAGCTTCGGGCGGGAGAGGAGCCCTCAGGTCTGCTGCCGATGCTGATGCTTGCCGGAGTGACCTCGGCCATCGGCACCTTGTGGAAGTGCTCAGACATAGTCGGGAAGGAGTTCCTCGAAGAACTGTTTGCCGACCTTCCAGCACTACTCAGCACCAAGGGAGCTAGTTCTGTCTCTGGCGGTGTACTCTTTGACGTTGCCAAAGCCGTGCAGAAAGTGACCTTAGCCGTACGGAGGAAGAATCCGGCGCCTTACTTCTGGGCTCCGTTCGTGCTGTATGGGGGTTGGGAGTGCCGGATTGAAGATAGATAGATTAAGCACAGGGCTAAAACGAGACCAGGTTCGACACACGCTCTTTGGTTAGTACAGAGTATGAGGTACCAAGCTAGGGCTACAAGGACTACCAGGGCATGTCGGCAGCAATTTCAGACTTGCAGAACTGTTACTTTTCTCTCCTTAGCACAGAGGCATCGTGTCAAGGTGGTAATCAATAGGCTGAGATCGAGAGACGCACCAATAGAACAAGGAAACGTAACAATGACAGCAAGCAGAGGATTACCATGTGAAAGCTAAAAGTCCCAGGCAGGACTAGAATAAGCAATCGGCTAAGCGTCGTTGCGATG
>NW_027041852.1:158209-178291 GCF_033297395.1 Canariomyces notabilis
AGAATTAAGTATAGAGTGTACTAGGAAAGTTCCATAGCCCTCCTAGGTATAGATATAAAGAGGTACCTAGTTCGACTCTGACACTGCCCCTCGCTGGAAGAACGCTGCAACACTGCCCCTCGACTAAATGAACGCTGCCCCAGTGTTCCGTTTATGCTACCATTCCGTGGGGCGTATACGTAGTCACACTGGAGAAGGAGGGTGAAAAGCCGATTGTCTATGTTTGCTCGGTCCTCCCTTGTTTGCTTTGCCCGAAGCTTGCGATGCTTCTGGCGCGCCCGCATCTCCCGTTGCCGCGGTCGGTAGCATCGAATCTGAATCTCGTGCGCCCGCAGGAACGCGGCGTTGACTTGTCCCTCGTTTTGGGATATCTGTTCTGGGAACGGTCATCATTTTGTCGTGAAGCGCCGCGGAATGAGCTGCGGTTGTTGTCACGGCTTCGAATCTTTCCATCGTTGCTCCGTCCGCGATCATAACCACGATTGTCGCGAGTACGACGATCATCTCGAGGACCGAAAGCATAGGCCGAATCCTCAGCAGGCTCTGTGTCATAAGATCACCATGGTACGCCGAGGCAGTGACGGGAATCTGCGGTCGTCCTCGGCACGAGCCCGCCACGGCACCAATAGGCAAGCTAGGCCTTGTCCTCCTCGCCTCGGCGCGGGCAAGTGCGGCGGCAAGGGAAACCGGTCGGTTCATCAACCTTCGCGAGCACAACCCCAGGGGCATCCGTCACCCAAGGGAGGACACCTCATACCTCGCCATTATGCCTTCCCATCTATCGAGGAAGAAAGCGTAGATGTCTTCCTGTACTTTCATCCGAGCGAAGGTGCGGTAAGCCTCTTGAAGGCTAGGAACGACGCTCTATAGAAGTATGTTAAAGCAGTTCAGCTGCGTTGGGTTATCATCGGAACTGACCTTGGCTGCCTTGATGCTCTTTGACTTCCAGATGTTCTCGGGTCATACGTCCCCCAGGGGAGGACACCTCATGCCTCGCCATGGTACAATCCCTCCCTAGATGCTGGCGACCGGGTTCACTGGTTGTTTTTTTTTTTTCCCCTCGAAAGAAGACGGAGAACAAGGAAGACGGAGACAATCTGAGCATACAGTTTGTGGCTCTGAAGGAATAAAGAGAAAGGAGAAGACGAAGAGAATCGGTGCATAGCTGCAGAGGATCTACCTCTGAGTAGCTTGTTTCCGTCGGGGAGGAGCCATAGACATCCTCATGATTGGGAGGATGGATTGTTGACGGTTGGGGAAGGTTTTTGGATGGTCGAAAAGCTAATGCCGCAGTGCCCCAATAGATACACGTCCACCCCAGGGTCCTCCTTCCCGTTCATGGCACTCAACATTCAACTATCCCCTCTGACTCTTCCCAAGTCCCCACTAAGGTACCTCTTGTCGAAAACACCAACACTCCGCAATCCAGCTATGTTTCCGGCACAGGTCGCGACTCCCAAGACAGCCATCGGACTCAAGAGAGCTAACCCCAGACTCATCAACTCCCCCGCAAATCTCCTAAAATACTACATACATCAAGGTGGTCTCATCGGCTCTATTGTGGAGATGGCCCCACAGGTTGAGCGGTTTCTCCGGTGTTTTCCTCCCGGAACACAGTGCCTGCAGCTCGGTGATAGATTCCAGTCTGCCGAAGGTTCGGAGAGCTGCCGTCCTTCGCGACAGCCTAGGTGGGGTTCGCCCCGTGCCCTAGGATAAGTTGGGTTCAGGACCAGGTTGGCGGGGTGCAGATCCATCCAAGTAGCACAAGGTCGCTACTTTGTGTAAGGCAGGTGGGTATTATTCATCATTGCCAGCAACACTGCAGGTGTAGTGTATATAAAGGTAGGTTGCCCCTTTCTGATAGGTACTTCCTCCGTACACTAATACCTTCTTGGCCCGATGCAACGTTGAAACCGGAGAAGCGGGAACGATCGCCAAGCTTTATTTCGGAATTGCCAAGCGCAACTCCCGAGATTGCCAAGTCGTGGCTCCGAACTGCCAAGATGCGGAATAGTCTGCCCTCGCTGTGTTGCATCCTCAGGGGTCACGGCCCGAGAAGCGATCCATTGCCGGATCTGAGCCGGACTTGCCTGTGTCTAACACATCCATGATGGTCATGATGGGTCCCAGGAAACTCATAAATAACTTGACCATGATTTCTTCTCTCGTCCGCGAGCAGGTAGAGGCTTGCCTACCAGCACCACTGTCCACCGTCTCTGAGGCACGTCCTACTCTCCAACATGGCGCAGAAGACTCTACAACGGCTGGCCACCTCGGCGCTGGCGGTCTTGCCCTTGGTCAATGGTCAGCAGCCTGGCACTCTGACGCCCGAGGCGCACCCGCAACTCCCAACCTGGAAGTGCACGACCAGCGGCGGCTGTGTGCAGCAGGACACGTCTGTGGTCCTTGACTGGAACTACCGCTGGATTCACACGGCCACCGGCTACGACTCATGCACCACCAACAGCGGCATCAACTCGACTCTCTGCCCTGACGAGGCGACCTGCGCCAAGAACTGCGTCATCGAGGGAACCGACTACGCCAGCAGCGGCATCTCGACGTCCGGCAGCGCTCTGACCATGAGGCAGTACGTGAACGGGACCAACGGGCTCAACAGCGTGTCTCCGCGCGCCTACCTTCTCGGACCGGACGGCAACTACGTCATGCTCAAGCTCCTCGGCCAGGAGCTGAGCTTTGACGTCGATCTCTCCACTCTCCCCTGCGGCGAGAACGGCGCCCTGTACCTGTCCGAGATGGACGCCTCGGGCGGCAGGAACCAGTACAACACTGGAGGCGCCAACTACGGCTCGGGCTACTGCGACGCCCAGTGCCCCGTCATGACGTGGAAAAACGGGACGCTGAACACGGACGGATCTGGCTACTGCTGCAACGAGATGGACATCCTCGAGGCCAACTCCCGCGCCAACGCCTTCACCCCGCACCCCTGCACCGCCACTGACTGCGACAAGAGCGGCTGCGGCTTCAACCCTTACGCCCAGGGATACAAGTCCTACTACGGCCCGGGCGGGACCCTCGACACATCCAAGCCCTTCACCGTCATCACGCGCTTCATCACCAACGACGGCACAACCTCGGGCAGCCTGAGCCAGATCCAGCGCCTTTACGTGCAGGGCGGCAAGACGATCGCCAGCGCGGTGCAGGGCGGCGACATCATCACCGCCTCGGCTTGCTCGTCGGCGTCAGCCTACGGCGGGCTCGCCGCCATGGGCCGGGCGCTGGGCCGCGGCATGGTGCTGGTGTTCAGCATCTGGAACGATGCCAGTGGTTACATGAATTGGCTCGACAGCGGCAGCAACGGGCCCTGCAGCGCCACCGAGGGCAACCCGGCCAACATCCAGGCCAACTACCCAGGCACGCACGTCGTGTTCTCGAATATCCGCTGGGGAGACATTGGCGCTACCGTCAAGCTTTCCGGTGGTGGTTCCAGCTCGAGTTCAAGTTCTACCATGAGGACAACCACCACCGCAACAACGAGTACTCGGTCTACTAGCACTCCCATCACTACTACCACTCCATCCGGGGCTACCCAGACACATTGGGGACAGTGCGGCGGTCAGGGGTACTCTGGCCCGACCGTCTGTGCGCCGCCGTATGCCTGCAAGACGCAGAACCCCTGGTACGCCCAGTGTCTTTGAGCGCCGGGGCCGTGGGTCCAAGGTGCCGGCCTTATGATGGCTCAGGGGGTAAGGGGTCTGAGTCCGCCAAGGTCAAAGCCGATCCCGAGCAGCATACGTGCAGTATATGATGAGTAGTAAGGAATGTACATAGCAGGGGACAGTACATAAGTCATAAATAGCTTCCATTAGACCAGTATATAACATGCAGTTGCCCGTACTAGGTACCTCAGCTGGTACTTTCGAAAACCATCCTGAACCGTGACGCGTTCCCAAGGCGTAACGGTATATCTCACTTTTCGAATCGTTGATGACTACCTACCACGAGCAGCGACACTCTCAAAAGCGATCCCTCCTTTTATAGGATGGATACAAGCTACATCCAAACACCAGACGCACCTAGCATGTACAGTATTGTACTTCAATGACGGTCACTACCTATGTACTGTAACTGAATGGACGCGGCCCGGCGTCAGGGGCACCAACACCCTCAGACCGGGGTGCTGCTCCTGCAAATAAATGGGTAAGTCGAGGCATAGCAAGCAAAGACTGAGCTACACCTAGAACTTAGAAGCAAGCTTACCCGTAGGTAGGTAGCCTATGACACTAACTTAAGTACTGTACCTTGGACACTGTTATGAGTGGTAGACCAGGTAAGGTACCTTAGACGCTCCTTTCACTTACAGTAGGAATTTTGAGCAACGTCGTTCTAAACTTCCATTGGGACGTACATACATACCAATACAATACATGAGTAGTGCAGGTATTGTACACTTGGAGCACTTCGTACTTGCACTGCATACGTAAGGTAGCCTGGAGGATAATGTACTGTAGGTACATACCTACAAATAAGGTTCATCCCGCGCTTGTCCCCATGACGAATACGGGAGGGCGACGATCCGGGCGTCCGGAGCCTGGGGTGGCATCCCACCTCGGCTGTGGGGGTTCCCCCAGATCATGCATCCAGTCAAACATAATTTGCTTCCGTAATCCGTCAAAAGCTGCGAGATATGCTCTCTCTCTTATCTCTCAGGGCTGCAGGACACTGCAGGCACCGCAGACTGTGAATACACATCAGTTCATAAGATAAGTGCTGCCCATCCCTCCTGAAACGTCCCGTGTTCAGGCAACTCAGCCCTTCCAGCCGAACCACGACTCCGCAGTGACACGATGAGGAGAGAATTTTGCGCATTGCTATATACACACCAAAGCCATTCCTGTCCCGCTCTGGCTTCTCTGAGCACGGTAGTAATATATTATCATTTGCTTGGCCTTTGGGAACTTCCTACCCGCACCTTTCGCACCTGAAATGCATTTGTCCTTGCCTTACCCCGTGTCCCCTTTTCCGTTAACCGCACAACAATACCAACTTTTAGCTCACCGCCGTAACTCCATGCAAATGCAACAGGCGTCAGAGGCGAAGGGATCAGGAGAAATGCTCAACCCTCCAGACTCCCTCTTTTCCGATATGGCCCAGCCCACCGAAAGAATCAGACGCCGCCCGCTCCGCTTGCGGTGGTATCGCAACCATAACCATGACGAACAAGAAAGGAAAGACTAAGACTCAAAGCTTTCGACCAAACATGAAAGACCCGTACATGCCTCCAACCTCGGCCCTCGCGACGGGGATCTTCCTCATGCCCCAGGACTCGGCTCCCATCTTCCAGCCCCGCCGCCCGTCGTCCCGCGGGCCCTTGGCATTGGGGTCGGGCTTCCTCACCAGCCAGCCCCGGCTGCCGCACTCATTAAGTTGCCAGCCGGCCTTGCTGAGAGCAGCAGCAGACTTGCCTACCCGGCGGAGAACGTCCTCGGCAAGCTCGACGACCTCCAAAGGCTCCGAGAAGGGCTTGAGAATCGCACAACTGCTGCTGAAAAGATAGCCCAGGTCGATGTCGCTACCCCAGTTATCCGAGAGGTCTATGTACCGGAGAGTGTGCGGCACCCAGTCGATCTGCATCGCCACGTCGCTATCCTCGTCGGGCACAAAGAGCCTGTTAACGTCCGATAGCTTTAGAGACCGTCCTATCGCCAGCTCTTCCAGGTGCTTGCTGAGAGGTCGTAGGGCGTCAACGTGAGCGGCTTCCATCTTGCTGCCCTTCAGGCTCAGCGACTTCAGCGTTTTGGGGAGGAGCGGTATGAGTTCGGTGATGTGATCGGCATTGAAAAGCTGGTGGCTTCTTGCGTCGGTTGCCAGGCTCAAGAACTGCAGTTCCCTGACGGCGGGATGGTTCGTGAGAAAGTCAATGACACCCCTTGCCGACAGGAGGGTACACTTGGCGAGATTCAAGTGCGTGATCCTTGCAGTCGGCGGGATCGAGTTCAATGCAGCATCCGTTATGCGCGTACCGGCAACATCAAGGTGTGTGAGCCTTGGCAGGCGTGGGAGGATTGTTTCGAAGATGGCTGACGGCAGCGTCAAGCACTTGTGCAGCGAGAGGCGGCAAATCGACAGCTCCTTAGGCCAGTCCGGCGAAATTATCGCGGAGAATGCCTCCTTGAAGGAGCCCGAGGTGCACCCACAAAAATCGACCGCCTTCAGCTGGGGCAGCCCAAGAAATAGCTTCTGCAACACGCCGGCATCCAGATCCTCGTCGATGTACTCCTGGGCAAGGAACTCCTGCAGGTTTGGAGTGAGCTCCAAGCACTGAAGGAGCGTCTCTGATGTCAGATTGCGTGCCTTAGAGCGCTCGGCGGCCGTCGAGAACAGCTGAGCGGGATTGAAGTGGCAAAAGTCGAGCCGTCGCACGATGGTCCCCAGGGTCGGATGCGCCGAGATGTGCCTAAGGAATTTGTGGAAGATGCGAGAGTGGGGGATGGTGATCTTGTTGTACAGCGTGCTGAGGGTCGCATAGTGCAGTGTCCTGGAGGTCAGCAGCAACGACATGAGATCGACATTGCGCCTGGTGATGCCATTAGGAGGCACGTCAAGGGCGAGGAGGTTGATGATGGCGCCTGATTCCTGCGTTAGCGGCCCGACACGCACATGCCATCATGAAATGGGGCCAACTTACTGAGGATCTCGACAGGCAAACGCTCGATCGGTGACTCGCCAGGTCGGTTACCGCCACGCTTAACGGGTTTGGCCGGCTGGCTGAACACCTGGTGCAAGATTTGGAGATCTCCGAAGCTCTTGCTGGCGAGTTTTCCCTTGACCTGGATGCCCTTCCAGCCCTTGAAGCTGTCGGCGGGTGTCCAGTAGCCAAGGAGTCGGCTATGGGGATGAGTGACCGGCGGCTGGAATTGGGTTTGGATCATGTCGATGGTCCGGCCTGAGGGAGTCGATGGCGTGGTCGGGCTTGGTGACGAGTCGTCAACGGCCTCGTCGGTATCAAGGTACGAGGAGATCTTGGTTCGGGAGAATGTCTGGGGAAGTATGCTCTCGTTCTCACGGATGGAGGAAAAGGAAGAGCGAGAAAGCCGGTCCGGAGACGATGGACGGTGCTGCTCGTCGGCCATGGTCTTGTAGTCGGGCTTGCAGTCCTTGGACGGCGGTGCAAGGGGCTGCATACGGCCTGCTCCGGCGCTTGGCTTCGAGACTGCCATCGGGGAAAGAGCGAGGCGAGTCGACGCGGCTTGGCAAGGTCCGGGGAAAATTGCAGAGAGGTCAGGTGCGCAGTGCAGCTGTGCAATAAGCGACAGGGACCCTTTGTTGATCCGTGGAGGGAGAGAGAACACGACTGCAGCGGAGACCCAACAAATCTAGGGGGAAAGGGCCACGCGCTGTGGTCTCGCACAAATAGACGGGAAGGATAATGGATGGCGGCCGGGCCCTTTCTATTAGTCAAGGAACCGGCCTTTTAGGTAATGGGAGGAGGGCAACACTGCAGTGCGGGGAAGGTGCGAAGTTTGGTCTGATATGGATCCGCAACCGTGGTCTGTGAGGTGGTTTCGGAAGCCCAAACCCGCTGTTTCTCTTGATGGCAGCTAGGACGGAGCGAAGTGCTTGCAGCAGACGTTGAGCACTCTGCAGTGCAGGGGTTTGCAGAATGCCTGCCCGTGCTCCCGCTGCGTTGAAGCTGTCGGATTTCCGACGATGCGGTTTGCTGCCAAGGTACTGGTGGACTCTGCAAGCCGGCCAGAGCTAGATCTTCCTGTACAGATCACTAAAAAACAAAGACAGCGCGCTGTTCAAATGGTGTCCTGTACTGGACGACGATGTTCTCAGGGTATGAGTACGCCCTAGTTTTCGCCGTTTGAACCGACGATGTTCTTTAGGTGAGAGCGTTGTGCGAGGATGTGTGGCTCAAATGGCGTTCGGAAATAAATACGTCAGGCGGGACCAGACCCGGTGCAGGCCGAGAAAAGTCATCAGAGGCTGGCCCAAGACACGGAAAAGTCTCAACTACACGCGGCTCGCTAGCCATGATGGGGCGACTTTCTGTCACCTGGACATCAGAGCTCCAGCTGGGCGGGTGTTAGGTTGTTCGTTCATCGCTGCGGATCCACCCGCCTTATCCCTCCAGCTCAAAGCCTCGAAGCTCGCAGCTTCAACAGAAACGTTACCTGGATTGTACTACACAGGACGTAGATTCATCAGAGCCGATCCCGCGATGGCAAACCTGAAAGCAAAGAGTATTGCCTCGAACAACTCTGCCATGCTGTCATCGGCTGTGCACCGGAGGCTTGATTGGGACGACGGACGCAGAGCGCTTAGACATCAAAACTCGACTTGCCCAACCAACCAGCGAGGTTCTCGGGGCATCGTGAAGGCGCATCCAACAAAGACGCGAGGGCGGCGAAATTTGACGACTTCAATGCCAAGCAAAAGAGTCAAACTCTGCCCAGCCATCGAAGGCTGTTCAAAAATACGGTCTGCACCACCAACACCTGATGAATCTTCCAGTTTCCATGACATACCGTAACATCATCGGCGCATCGCGGCAGGTGGCCAGCGTGCCGCAGCCAGGGTCGGCCATACCTTACAGGTACGTAATGGTTTGAACATCTCCACCGGCAGAAGCTGTTCGCTGGCAAAATTCGTGCTCGCTTGTGGAACACCGGGAGCGCTCTACCTTGGCTGGGGAGTGAGCACGTCGTACAAGTGCTGTTACAGCCGTCTTCAATGGATACAACACTGCGCTGGTCCATCGGCGCAGTTGCTTCGAAATTGCTGTAAACTTCCATCATCCGCAGAGAGGATGCCGTCGTCGTCTGACGTGATGTTATTTCGCCGCAGTAGTCACTTTTTTTATTTACGTAGACCTTTTTTCGTATTTGCGTAGACCTTTCCTGCTTGAGTGTCTGCAACTAATGGGCGCGCTCCCCTCCCAACCCACTTTTAAAGGGCAGAAGAGCAAGCTACAGGCCGGGCGTATAGGAGTCTCTCTGCCCTAACTTTTTCCAGGGGACAGGATACACTTACAGATGCAGCCCAGCGTTGGCAATCAGCTGTAACGCGCCAGCTCCATGGCCGCGGCATCTGCAGTCAATTAGCTGTATAGATACAGCTAGCAAAGGTAAGAGAGGGCGGGCGGTCCGGCACCTGCGGGGGCCGGGCGGAAAAGGGCCCGGGGTGCTTATGTCAGCTTTGCTAAAACCTCACGCGCCCGATCCCGACCGCAGATTTGAGCGTTTTAGAGCTCTAGAAGGCCAAAGGGCTAGAGAGCCAGAGAGCCAGGGAGCCAGGGAGTCAGAGAGTTAGAGATTTAAAGAGGGTATAGGCATCTCTACCTTAGGTGAGTACTTTACATCCTATGCGCCCGTTCTATGGCTTGCTCTTTTCGCCTGCAAAAATGGGTGGGGAGGGGAGCACGCCCATTGGTTGCTGACACTGAGGTACGTATAGGTCTACGTAAATACCAAAAAAGGTCTACGTAAATAAAAAAAGTGGCAGTAGTGCAATATCCGTGGTCCAGAGGCAAGGCTCACCCGCTATAGGCTTACAGATATTTATGTTACCTAATCAATGGACGAATGAAGTGAGAAGCCAAGGAACTTCACCCTGTGTTGGCTTCGCTCTTTTTAAAAGCTTGGGAAGAGAGCATCACCTGACTTGCCAGACTTCTATGAAGTACGAGGTCCAAAGTTCGGAATCACAGGTATCCATGATCGAAATTATCCAATTATCAATAGCCAACAAATCCTTTCAGCAAACTTGAAGCGCGAACCTGTGAGAGCATGCCCAGCTGATGAGGGCAGTCAATTCCAGTTCTCTGGCTCTCGGTCATGATACCCGACCCCTGGGTTTGATCTTTCGGAGTGCACTAGTTTTGCAGTGCCAAGACACCCATCTGTCCAGCCCCTAGGGGCAGTCTGTTCACGTGGTAGCCGATCACCTGGACTCGCTTTTTTGTCAGTGAGCCATCGTACATAGCGGCAGCGCCACACCAACAAGCCGCCCCGCAGAGCTAGCGCGTCGCGCACCGGGGACTCGGGGAGAAGGCTGTCGGGAAGCCGCTTACAGCCGTGCTCCACTAATACCCGGCTATGTAGCGGCTTCCCACCTGGTCGGGGGATCTGGAGCTTGACTGTCTCTCATCTTCGATCTTGGACTTCATCAATGCTATGGTGATCCAATTATTCTCTCCAGCTGTTTCTTTGCTTGTTGAACAGTTTGCGAAAACATAGATCTACCGACGCCTTTGTTTCCTACTACCTTGCGTTATATGCAATGTCATTACGTCACAAGCTCACAATCTCTGAAGCCAGTACTCCGTACATAACGAAGTAGTGGGTCAGGATTGCGTCTATGAAGCTCCTGACGAGTATTGCGGTCACAGAGCGGCAAGCAGTTTAGTCTTGCATCAAATAGGTACAAGTACAAGTACTTTACCTAGGCACGATGCAGACCAAGACACCTTGTGCTTACGGGCTTCAGCTTTTCATGCAGGGTCCAGAATCAACTCGGCCGGTATGTTCTTTTACATACATCATATATATCTTGGACAGTTGTAGACTGGCCAGATATGTTGATAGCTTCACTGTCTGGACCCTATTGGAGCAGGAAAAAGAGATTGCTTCGTCTCAAGGTGACCACTGCTGAGACAAGACTCGGACCGTGACGCTTTAACTCTTACCTGGGTACGAGTTATCAAAGTAATGGATATTCATCGATAATGTTTGGTTTGAGCTTTGTCTAGTGCTGGGGATTATATCAATGATCAGGTACCTAGGTACTGTGCAACTCTCATGTTCATGGTACTATGGACTCTCAACTCGGGATAGCTATCATTGCATAAAGTACGAGAGACAGCTTCCTGATGACGACAGGTAATAGCACACCACATTAGAAAGGCCACTGGAACACTAAGCTTACTAGCTTGATTCATCTCTTGAATCCGATTTGGGTCGGAATATCAACTCGGAATGGGTACTCTAGCTTGAGTTACCTAGTACTACAAGCCCCTTAACCTTGGATCGAATCATCAAGGGGTCAAATCACAACTTGAATCTGAGTAAGAAAGCAAGATTGATACAACTATTGAAGCCGCAACACATTTGAGAAGAAAATATCTATGAGAATGAAATTCAATCATCCTTCCTTCTGCGAATCGCTCGGCGCAATCCAATCTCTGAGCCCTTACGGTCCTGTAGGCATGGCAGAGCTAGCCCCGTTACTTGCATGCATCGAGACTCATTCAACCAACGCCGTGACAACTCACTACATGTACGCATAAGTCTCAAGGTACCAGGTCGCTCCTTCTTGCCACAACCCTTCGATAACTCCTTGGGCATCAACGATGGCGGGCGTTTCATCTACAGACCATGATCTAGAGGCCAGATTTCAAAGGCTTACCATCGAAAGCCTGGAGGGTCAGCATCGTGACATCCTCAAACGAGCGCTCTCGAACGTCCTGTCTACTGAAATTGCCGAGTTTACTCTTGCCCAGATTGTAGATGGCCTTCCAATACATGACGTCCTTTACGACAGGTATAACACGCATGTCATGGTCCATGTCTATGACCCGATGCCTATCCGGCACGATAGGCTTTGCTACGGTGTCCTTGAGCGCTCTCGGCAGCTGTATGCTGAGTTTGACCTCAAGATTATCAAACTCGACTCGAAAGTGGGTTAGACGCCGCGGTCATTCCCGAAGGACAGCAACATCCTGAACTTGAACTCATCAAGTCTTGCAGGCCGTTCATGCATACCAAACGGCGTCACCGGGTTCTAGAGCATTCAAGACGCGGCTGATCGAATTGGTCGCAGTGGCTCTCCACCAGATTGCAGTTTGGGTCTATAAACAGAATACCTCCCTGCACAAAGGCGAGCCACCCACTGGGCACCGGCCTCCACCAACATACTTCTTGCACGAGTGGTATCGTGACTATGACCAGTATCCCGACGGCATCGCAGGTTGTGTTGGATACTGGGTAGAAGCGCGCATCCTTGGCGGCGTGATCTTGTTCGACCGCCACTCGCTCGAGGTTAGCATCTCCAGAATCACCGCTAAAGCGTCGTTGCAAGACTTGATGTTGTCTCCCTAACAACTCTGATTGGTACCTTGTGGGCGCAGTCGCATGAAGTGTACATTCACCCTAACCGTGCCGAGGCATCATACCGAATCTGCCGGCTACTCGATGAACAGAAGCAGCAGCTTTTAGGGTTTCTCCTCCACAATGGGCCAACGGCGCCAGCCCATTGCCCGCTCCCTATCTTGCCCACCCTCGACAATGCGGACCGGGTGGATCCTGAGGAGCCGATTGCTGAGACGGGCATCTATCGCGATATATGGGAGCGCAAGGAGAAGCCCGCTACCCCGGGTGACTATCGCTTGAGGGACGTCAAATGCCATGAAGATTGGGCAAACTTTGAGGATATGCGCGCTGCGGCTAGCCGCGCACGAGGCCGGCTGTACAGACAGTCCGTAGCGAGGATGGCGGCTGAGGAGGCAAACGAGTCCAGATGATTTTCGCTATTAGGACCGTAACGTCTACTTAGGTGTTGCCTGGCACGGGTCTCGTCTGGGCACGGGTTTCCTCAAGTCCAACAGGATTACGGGCACATTCTCCAAGACGGCTTAGTAGCATGTGGCAGCTTCAACATAGACCCATACATTGATAAGGATGTACACTACTCATAGGGTACTACTACAAACATGAGAAAACAATTTCGTTCCCCCCACGCCGCTGCCCCAGCTTCTCTCTGCTGCCATCCCAACAACCCGGCTAAGGATAGATAGCTCTTCAAGCCGGAACTCCAGTGAAATACAAACATCCAGATGACCAGATCTCCCGCCGACGCTCCATCCCCCCTTCCATAACTTTCCTGTCTGTCTGTCTCTGTGCCTCTTGCAGAGTGGTTCAGGCTAGCATTATAAACGGGCAGCGTTATCGCCGAGACGGCGTGAGCAACGACGGAAAAGCAAACGCAAAGCAATGCAACCACCTGCTCGCTTGCATCCGCTATATAGCAATGAACATTTCCGCAAGGTGGCTAGGGCATAAAGTGTAGGAATAGAGACACCAGGGCCCTTGGGGTGTCCAGTAGAAACCGATAGATCACCTCCTAGAGGACTCCCGGTCACGGTCCCTCTCCCGGTCGGCGCCCTTCAACCGCTTCTTGCAATCCTCGCAGTACCATTTTGCTGTTGGAATCATCAGCAAATACTCCCATCCAAATACAAGACGGGGGGAGAACTCACCATTCAACTTAGGCGCAACCTTCAACCCGACACATTCCAAGTGGAACCACTCGCGCGGACACCCTTCGCCGTCGCACGCCACCATCTCGCCGTAGCTGACCTGGTTGCAGTAGCAGTAGACGGGCTCGTTGGGGTCGGGCTCCTGCTCGTCATCTTCCTCGTCGTCGTCGTCAACATCCTTGTCGTCGCGGTCTTCTCCTCCTTTGACACGCCATGCATCCTTGCGCTGCTTCTTGTTGCCGTGGTTTGTATTGTTGGTATTGATGTTGTTGTTGCTATTGTGGCCACTACTGCTGTTGATGCTGCTGCTGCCACCGTTACTGTGTCCTGAGGTGATGGTGGAGGCGATGGCACTGGTGTTGGATGGAGCAGCGCCAAGCACAGGGGGCTTTTCTCTTTCCTTTTCCTTTTCCTTGTCCCTGTCCCTGTCTTTGTCTACTGTGGAAGATATGCTGTTGTGACTGTTGCTGGTGGTGGTGGTAGGACTGTTCATGCTGCCAACGGTTGTGACAGACTGGTGCGCGTTTGCGTGAGTTCCGGCTGCTGCTGCTGCGGCGGCGGCGGAGGATATAGATGCGCCCTTTTTGTGGCTCCTCTTCGCCGCCGCTGCCACGGTATTAACAGTTGTAGTAGCCGTGCTAGCAGCGGCGGTGCTGATACTGCTGGTGCTAGCCGTGTCGGCATTGCTGCGCGACGGTCTAGATCGGGATGACGTCGTCGTGGTAGTCGTGGTTGCGGGCAATGACGAAGCGGCCTCGGCAAAGGTTGCTGATGCAGGAGTCGATGGCTTGCTCGCGCGGCCGCTCTTGGTAGTTTTGACAGCGCTTGCCGGGGTGGATTGGATGGTGAGGGCTGCTGGCTCCTTCTTCGGCGCCTCGCGCTCCTCGGTTGTCTTTGCGGCGGCGTTCTCCTTCTTGTTGCTCCCACCATTTTGTTGTAGCTCGAGTGTTGGAACAGGGGGATCTTCGATTTCCGACTTGACCGGCTGAGGCTTGCTTGAGACCGGGACGGTCGTCTCCTTCTGGGCTTTAGGGTCTGCGGTTTGCTTTGCCCCATTGCTCTGCTGGCTTGGATCAGGTGTCCCTGGCTGGTTCCCATTCACCTTGCTCGATGCTGCTGATGGGGGCCTCTGTCGTGCGTTTTCAATGTTCGACTGAGTAGAATTCTGGCGTGCCCGAGACGAGGCGGGCCGCAGAGGAGGAGCCGGCGGAACGGGTGAGCCTTGCCCACCTCTAACAGGATCCGGAAATGTCCCGATGACGGGGGATGATGTGACGGATAAAGATGTAGCCGCGTTAGTCCTGCTGTGTGTTGGTCAGCAGATTCACGAGCCAGAGAACTAAGGCCAAACCTACCTCTTCTTTGCCTGGTTGCTTGACGTCGGAAGGGCCTTGCGCTTCTTGGCCCCGCCTTCGGGAGCGGGTGTCGATCTCGGGCTCGTTGTCTTTTGTTTGGAGGAGCTGTTTCCAAAGACAGAGCTCATTGCACGCTCCGCCGGAGTGCCTCCGTTAGGCTTCACCGCCTCAACCTTGCGTCGCTTGGAGGGGGCGCTCCCGTTGCCTGGAGGGCCGGTGGTAATACCGAGGCCCACCGGCGTGCCATCGGGAAGAGGTTTTCGTTTGCCACCCCCTTGCGGTTTTCGCCCGGTATCTTGCGCCTTGTCCCCATCGGCCTCAGCAACTTGAGTCCTCGGGGTTTTCTTGACCGCCAGGGCCTGTTTTCTATCACTGCTGCGAGCGGCGGCTTCCTCGGCCAGCTGCTGGGCGGCCGCAGAGAGGGTAGCTGCACCCTCGCGCCGTGAGCGCTCCGCTTGTTTGTCATTGGCCTTGGCCTGCCTATTTTCCACATAGGCCCAGTGTGTTGTGCTTCCCCATTTGGCTTCATCGCTGAACTCGTTCTCGAGGTGCGGCCAAATCTCCTCGATGCGCCCCAGTTGTTTTTGGAGAGCATCGTTCGCAGTCGCTAGGACATGATTCTTCTCCTCTAGGGACACCAGCATTTCTTGTATCTTGAGAGCGGTATCTCGGAAGAGCGTGCGACGAGGGATGTTGGCCGGGTCGAAAACGGCGGAGCCGTCGTTGGAAGGGGCCGAAGTTCCGGCGTTGCTGCCCGGCGCCGGTATGGGCGCTGACACGGACGCGGCGCTGCTCGATGCATCATTGAGCAGTCGGGCCGGTTCGGGAGCGGGCGCGTTGAGGGCTTCGTGGAGGAGCTGGAAGAGGGCGGCTTCAGGAGTGAAAATCTTAGCGTCGACCTCCTTTAGCAGTGTAAAATGTCGGACTAGTTCTTTGGGAAGAGCGGTGATGGCGTCGGCAAAGTGTGTCACTCCAGGAAAAATGTCGATGGGCTGATCTCGAGCTGGGGCGCTTGCGAACGCGTTGGCGCGATTGAGCGACGAGGTGCGCTGCGGGTTGATTCGTGTCTGGCGCACAGGCTGTGCTCTACGGCTTGCGCTGCCTGCCCCGTCGGCCACGGCGGGTTTGGCCGTCCTCACGGTCGACATGATGGTCGGAATAATAGCGGTGTCAGCGGGGAGGAGAGAGGATCAAGAGCGAGAGGACCGTGAGGTCGCAGAAGAGGAAATCTGCGTGAGCAGAGAGGGGGAAGAGAACTGCTCCGGGGCAGTCCAGGGTGTCGCTGAAGGGCCTGGGGATGCCCACGAGGCCTGGCAAATACCAATCCGACTCGCAGAATTGCTGAGACTGGAACGACTGTAGACCTCAAGTCGACAATGCGCCGAGGAAATTATCCTGGGCGGTTTTGCTCGGGCAGAGAGAAAATTGGGGGATCTTCCCAAAGCCCACAGATGACCCGGCGCACCGCCAAGGCTAGCGGCGGGCTTCTGCCGGTTGGTACTTGGGGGGGTTTGTTGGCTGCCGGCCCAGAATCTGAGCTCTCCGATACGTCACAAGGGCTAAGTATGTGGGGCCGATAAGATAAGAGTGCGAAACCCTTCAATGTCCATGCAGCAAGTACATCACACAATGTGAATGAACCCTTCTTCCCAACGCTCCAACCAGGATAGCCAGTAAAATCATAAAATCGCCCACGTCTAGATACCTCTCTAGGCTATTCGCTCATGGTATGAAAATAATGCGTCTGAGAATGGCGCAGAAAATGGAGACGGCCGGTGAGCCGGTGAGACCAAACCATTGTCACTCAAAGAAACACCTGGGTTCCCAAACGCCATGCTGCATCGCATATCAAGCTCGCCTCAGCTGAAGTATTGAAATCAGGGCCATCATTCCTGCTTCGCCCGCCGGCGGGGCCCTTCGTCTCTCTCTTTCAGCTTCTCCTTCCTCTGCCACTCGACTAGCACAGGGATGAAATGCCACAGGTCGAACTCGGGCCAGAGACACTTGAGAAAGAAGATTCGCGTATCCTGGTGGCACTGCCAGAGCATGAAGTCGCTCAGCCGCTCTACACCACTAGTCCTGACAAATATGTCAAGCGGAGGGCAGCCAGCCGTGTACATGTGTCTCTCGATCGTCTCCGGCGTGATGCTTTCTGCGTTTGGGTATATGGCCACTGTCTCTCCCTCCCCCAGTTTTTGGCCTGCCGAGCCGGAATGGAGCGTGCTAGATGTCGAAATGGCCTCATCTTGATCGTCTGGTTGATCCGGGGGTGTCACGGGCGTTTCGGTGATCGATGGAAGGATATCATTTTCCCTACCCTGCGACGACATGATCTTCTGGTAAATGCGGCTCTGAGAGAAGGCGGTGCTGTGAGGCCGAGGCGTCGTCGAGTACTCCTCCACCGTTGTTCGAATAGCTGTGGTGATTTCTTCTCTCGAGGTGTACGGAAAGCAGATGTTGAGGACGCAACTAGACAGATCTGGTCAGCATACGGGATGCGTGCGTCGACGTAAAGAGCCGGCGTACTCGGTATTGTGCCTGGTGGCAGAAACTGCTCTTTGAACGACCTCGAAAACGTCCGGCGGGATCCTATCTAGCTGTCCCAATACCCGGACGCTCGCACCGTAGCGATCCAAGATATCCCCATGCTGGATAAGCTGCTCTAGCTTGAGTTTGGCGAGCTGCATAAGCCCGTCAACCTCGTACTTGGGCCGGTGGAAGTTCTCGAGACTGAAAGCATAGACGGTCACCACCTCAACGCCGCATTTATAGCATACTTCCAGAATCTGCACCATAAGGTCAGCTTGCAAAGCGCAGGATAGCTGGGAACAGTCCAGGCTGTGGGATTCGCACTCTAGCTAGGGCTTCGAAGCCGTGATGATGACCTTCGACCGTCTCGATTTTGTGGCTTCGCGCATACCGCCGGTTGCCGTCCATCTCGAATGCTACGTGACGCGGAATGGGCCCCTGACTGAGCGCCCCGATCAACGCCTCACGCAAGCAATTGGCGGCCCATTCCACAGGCGGCGAGCTGCGGAGCCAGCTGCGTATCCTACTCAGATATAGATCCGACATAATGTTGGCTGACGGTGGTGAGGTCGCACTCTGGCGCCGCGTGGGTGAACAATGGCGCTGTTAAGATAATTATATCAAGAATTCGAGAGAAGCAAGCAAAACGTGCACAGAAGCTATTCATTGCTCGTTAATGAGCTGTAGCCATTATCTGGTGCTATTGTGGATAGCCAAACGAATGGACCCGACACTACGGGAAAGGTTGGCAGTTGAAAGATGATGCGTGTTGATTTTTGCCAGCGTCGTAAGTTCTGCATCCTTTTGGGTTGCAGTCCGTGTCTTTCCAATGCGATGATGCGGACGTGGAAGCTGAGCAAAAGTGGGTCCATCATTACTGTCCCCTGTTCGGGAGGGATTGATGACACCGGCAGGGTCTTGGCACACCGAGAAACAGTGCATGTGGCATGTGGGCTACGTTACCACTGTTCTCCCAAGATCCACGACTTCAACGGACATGAGGAATTTAGGGGTCCTTCCTTCCGTTTTATATCGTTGAGGGGAAAGACAATCTCCATTCTTTTTGACGTTTCTTTCCCATTCCTTTGTCTCTTAGCCACCTGGTTTCTTAGAAGGCAGCATAACCCTGGCCCACTAGGCAGACGGCGGAAGTGGTGATCTTCCCAAAGTTCCGATCTGCTGGCTTCTACGGAAAATGCCCAGACCATGCTAGGGAGCAATCAGCAGCGGGCAGATACATCAACATGTCGTTTACCAGCACTCCTGTGACACGCACCCTGGTTCTCGGACTTGTCGGATCGTCCATCGCGGCCAGTCTGTTTGACGTGAAGCATTACTTCTACATCTCAGTCGGCACACACATCCTCCAATACCGTCAAACCTGGCGTGCTTTGATATATCAGCTATGTTATACCAACTCGGCAGAGGTGCTCTTCGCCGCCATGGCGCTGTATAACATGAGGGTTGTCGAGCAGCAGTGGGGCTCGAGGAAATATGCTGTGAGTCGGCAACTACACATCCTAAAGAATTTGTCTGCTCACACAAATACAGTCATTCATCGTCGTCTCTGGCCTTCTCACAGCCATCATCCCGCCGGTTCTTCTGACCGTCGTCCTTCGACCGCTGAGCCTCGGGGTGTTTGACTTTCTGCCTGCTGGGCCAACGCCCATTATCTTTGCCATCCTAGCGCAGTACCATGCCATGGTGCCGCACATTTACAAGTACAAGGTCGCGCTCTCTACGGGGCCACCAGTGAACGACGACAGCCCGGGCCTGACATTCTCGGACAAGTCCACCAAGTACCTCATGGCCCTCCAACTGGCGCTCTTCCAATGGCCCGGCTCGCTTCTCGGCGCAGTGGTTGGATGGATGGTGGGGCAAGCCTGGCGCAGCGAGCTTTTGCCGGGAGCGGTGACGCGCTGGCGTCTCCCCGGATGGGTTTTTGGGCTCAGGGGTCAGAAAAGCAACGACAGGTTCGAGGGCATGCGGAGAAGGCTCGAAAGTGAGGGCGCAACGACCGGCGCTGCGTTGGGGGCCCAGCAGCCCGCCGGAGGCGACGGCAGCAATAGACGGAGGACGATGGGTCAACAACTCATCGACGAGGTTCGTGAAGCATTTTGAATGGGGCTGTATTCATTGGGTTCCTCTTCAGGTATCCATGCTTGCTCGAAAGATGGGGTGTAGTGCATTGCTAGAACGTCGCTGGAGTCATTGGCCAAAAGCAAGGAGGGTTGAGGGAATAGACGGTGTATATTCATCTATAGCTGGCTCCTGAGCGAAGTTGGGCATTGAACCACTGATGATTGGCAAGCTTCAAGCCGAGCCCAGTGCCCGTCCTGTCACCTTACCGGTAGCGTTTGAATGTCGCGTGCCAAGTGCACAATTGTGACACTTGCATGGCTACCGACGGGAGAGCCAGTCGTGACGGTCAGTTGACGAGACAGACGCAGAGATGCCCAGCCCAATACGCCACAATCACGAGAACGCGGCGCTTTGTCCTGTCGAAACCCGCGAAATGCGGGTTTGGAAGTTCTGCCCACCTCCTCATTCCCCGCCACTGGAGATTCCGAGAGTGAGCTCGGTGGACTACCTTGGCTGAAAATACGGAGTAGTTACCGCTATGTAATCAAGTTTCGAAGGATGGGCGACCCACGCTCCCCGGGCTGTGTCCGATGCCAAGAACGGGATGATGGTCATTGCTCAACGCCCACATGGAAGCGGAGCTGAACCGCCTGAGGCAATTGGCCTCCCAGCGCATCGGGTTCGCCAACTAACGCTGTAAGGTAGCCCCACCTACGGCGCTCGTTTGGCGCAAGTGTCCCAAAACCCAAAAACAACAAAAGATTTCATCTATATACCCCGGGGTTTCATTTGGAAGAGCTACACCTTATCCAAAACGGTACTTGCAGCCACAGCCCAGCCTCGCCTTTCTACCACAACCAAATTTTCTTCAGTTGTTCTAGTACATCCTTTGCAAGC